>NW_027516807.1:0-52865 GCF_048772815.1 Callospermophilus lateralis
GTGTTTGATTTAGACTTAAAAAACACATCTATCTGTATAGGAGGAAATAGAGTGAAACCTAAAAATTCAAACTGTTACTGGTAACGAACGCTTCATCCTAGAAGAGTGAAAATTGGGCAGCTAAGTGGACTTCGTGAACTGATCATTACCACAGAGATCATCAAGGTCGGATGAAAAAAAATTTGCCGAGTATTCAGAAAACCAGTAGTATTTTGGAAGCTTGGAACACCTTTCCAATAAAGGTGTTTTACGCAGTCTTTGCTTGTGGCTATTTCAAGAGGAAACAAACCACAAAGACAGAATTTGGAACTACTTTATTTTGTCAAGTTTCAAGGAGCTAGCACAAACCGTGTTTGATTTAGACTTCCAAACACATCTATATATATAGGAGGAAATAGAGTGAAACCAAAAACTCAAACTGTTACTGGTAAAGAACGCGTCATCCTAGAAGAGTGAATATTGGGCAACTAAGTTACCTAAGTAAACTGATCATTACATCAGATATCATCAAGGTCGGATGAAAAAAATTTGCCAAGTATTCAGAAAACCAGTAGTTTTTTGGAAGCTTGGCACACCTTTCCAATGAAGGTGTTTTACGCAGTCTTTGCTTGTGGCTATTTCAAGAGGAAACAAACCACAAAGACAGAACTTAGAACTACTTTATTTTGTCAAGTTTCAAGGAGCTAGCACAAACCCTGTTTGATTTAGACTTAAAAACACATCTATCTGTATAGGAGGAAATAGAGTGAAACCTAAAAATTCAAACTGTTACTGGTAACGAACGCTTCATCCTAGAAGAGTGAAAATTGGGCAGCTAAGTGGACTTACAGAACTGATCATTATCACAGAGATCATCAATGTCGGATGAAAAAAAATTTGCCGAGTATTCAGAAAACCAGTAGTATTTTGGAAGCTTGGAACACCTTTCCAATGAATGTGTTTTACGCAGTATTGCTTGTGGCTATTTCAAGAGGAAACAAACCACAAAGAGAGAACTAAGAACTACTTTATTTTGTCAAGTTTCAAGGAGCTAGCACAAACTGTGTTTGATTTAGACTTAAAAACCACATCTATCTGTATAGGAGGAAATAGAGTGAAACCTAAAAATTCAAACTGTTACTGGTAACGAACGCTTCATCCTAGAAGAGTGAAAATTGGGCAGCTAAGTGGACTTAGTGAACTGATCATTACCACAGAGATCATCAAGGTCGGATGAAAAAAAATTTGCCGAGTATTCAGAAAACATGTAGTTTCTTGGAAGCTTGGCACACCTTTCCAATGAAGGTGTTTTACGCAGTCTTTGCTTGTGGCTATTTCAAGAGGAAACAAACCACAAAGACAGAACTTAGAACTACTTTATTTTGTCAAGTTTCAAGGAGCTAGCACAAACCGTGTTTGATTTAGACTTAAAAAACACATCTATCTGTATAGTAGGAAATAGAGTGAAACCTAAAAATTCAAACTGTTACTGGTAACAAACGCTTCATCCTAGAAGAGTGAAAATTGGGCAGCTAAGTGGACTTAGTGAACTGATCATTACCACAGAGATCATCAAGGTCGGATGAAAAAAAAATTGCCGAGTATTCAGAAAACCAGTAGTATTTTGGAAGCTTGGAACACCTTTCAAATGAATGTGTTTTACGCAGTCTTTGCTTGTGGCTATTTCAAGAGGAAACAAACCACAAAGACAGAACTTACAACTACTTTATTTTGTCACGTTTCAAGAAGCTAGCACAAACCGTGTTTGATTTAGACTTAAAAAACACATCTATCTGTATAGGAATTAAATAGAGTGAAACCTAAAAATTCAAACTGTTACTGGTAATGAACGCTTCATCCTAGAAGAGTGAAAATTGGGCAGCTAAGTGGACTTAGTGAACTGATCATTACCACAGAGATCATCAAGTTCGGATGAGAAAAAATTTGCCGAGTATTCAGAAAACCAGTAGTATTTTGGAAGCTTGGAACACCTTTCCAATAAAGGTGTTTTACGCAGTCTTTGCTTGTGGCTATTTAAAGAGGAAACAAACCACAAAGACAGAACTTAGAACTACTTTATTTTGTCAAGTTTCAAGGAGCTAGCACAAACCGTGTTTGATTTAGACTTCCAAACACATCTATATATATAGGAGGAAATAGAGTGAAACCTAAAAACTCAAACTGTTACTGGTAACGAACGCTTCATCCTAGAAGAGTGAATATTGGGCAGCTAAGTGGACTAAGTAAACTGATCATTACCACAGAGATCATCAAGGTCGGATGAAAAAAAATTTGCCGAGTATTCAGAAAACCAGTAGTTTCTTGGAAGCTTGGCACACCTTTCCAATGAAGGTGTTTTACGCAGTCTTTGCTTGTGGCTATTTCAAGAGGAAACAAACCACAAAGACAGAACTTAGAACTACTCTATTTTGTCAAGTTTCAAGGAGCTAGCACAAACCGTGTTTGATTTAGACTTAAAAAACACATCTATCTGTATAGGAGGAAATAGAGTGAAACCTAAAAATTCAAACTGTTGCTGTTAACGAACGCTTCATCCTAGAAGAGTGAAAATTGGGCAGCTAAGTGGACTTCGTGAACTGATCATTACCACAGAGATCATCAAGGTCGGATGAAAAAAAATTTGCCGAGTATTCAGAAAACCAGTAGTATTTTTTAAGCTTGGAACACCTTTCCAATAAAGGTGTTTTACGCAGTCTTTGCTTGTGGCTATTTCAAGAGGAAACAAACCACAAAGACAGAACTTAGAACTACTTTATTTTGTCAAGTTTCAAGTAGCTAGCACAAACCGTGTTTGATTTAGACTTAAAAAACACATCTATCTGTATAGGAATTAAATAGAGTGAAATCTAAAAATTCAAACTGTTACTGGTAACGAACGCTTCATCCTAGAAGAGCGAAAGTTGGGCAGCTAAGTGGACTTAGTGAACTCTTCATTACCACAGAGATCATCAAGGTCGGATGAAAAAAAATTTGCCGAGTATTCAAAAAACCAGTAGTATTTTGGAAGCTTGGAACACCTTTCCAATGAATGTGTTTTACGCAGTCTTTGCTTGTGGCTATTTCAAGAGGAAACAAACCACAAAGACAGAACTTAGAACTACTTTATTTTGTCACGTTTCAAGGAGCTAGCACAAACCGTGTTTGATTTAGACTTCCAAACACATCTATATATATAGGAGGAAATAGAGTGAATCCAAAAACTCAAACTGTTACTGGTAAAGAACGCGTCATCCTAGAAGAGTGAATATTGGGCAGCTAAGTTACCTAAGTAAACTGATCATTACCACAGATATCATCAAGGTCGGATGAAAAAAATTTGCCAAGTATTCAGAAAACCAGTAGTTTTTTGGAAGCTTGGCACACCTTTCCAATGAAGGTGTTTTACGCAGTCTTTGCTTGTGGCTATTTCAAGAGGAAACAAACCACAAAGACAGAACTTAGAACTACTTTATTTTGTCAAGTTTCAAGGAGCTAGCACAAACCGTGTTTGATTTAGACTTAAAAACACATCTATCTGTATAGGAGGAAATAGAGTGAAACCTAAAAATTCAAACTGTTACTGGTAACGAACGCTTCATCCTATAAGAGTGAAAATTGGGCAGCTAAGTGGACTTAGAGAACGGATCATTATCACAGAGATCATCAATGTCGGATGAAAAAAAAATTGCCGAGTATTCAGAAAACCAGTAGTATTTTGGAAGCTTGGAACACCTTTCCAATGAATGTGTTTTACGCAGTATTGCTTGTGGCTATTTCAAGAGGAAACAAACCACAAAGACAGAACTTAGAACTACTATATTTTGTCAAGTTTCAAGGAGCTAGCACAAACCGTGTTTGATTTAGACTTAAAAAACACATCGATCTGTATAGGAGGAAATAGAGTGAAACCTAAAAATTCAAACTGTTACTGGTAACGAACGCTTCATCCTAGAAGAGTGAAAATTGGGCAGCTAAGTGGACTTAGTGAACTGATCATTACCACAGAGATCATCAAGGTCGGATGAAAAAAAATTTGCCGAGTATTCAGAAAACCAGTAGTATTTTGGAAGCTTGGAACACCTTTCCAATAAAGGTGTTTTACGCAGTCCTTGCTTGTGGCTATTTCAAGAGGAAACAAACCACAAAGACAGAACTTAGAACTACTTTATTTTGTCAAGTTTCAAGGAGCTAGCACAAACCGTGTTTGATTTAGACTTCCAAACACATCTATATATATAGGAGGAAATAGAGTGAAACCTAAAAATTCAAACTGTTACTGGTAAAGAACGCTTCATCCTAGAATAGTGAAAGTTGGGCAGCTAAGTGGACTAAGTAAACTGATCATTACCACAGAGATCATCAAGTTCGGATGAAAAAAAATTGCCGAGTATTCAGAAAACCAGTAGTTTTTTGGAAGCTTGGCACACCTTTCCAATGAAGGTGTTTTACGCAGTCTTTGCTTGTGGCTATTTCAAGAGGAAAAAAACCACAAAGACAGAACTTAGAACTACTTTATTTTGTCAAATTTCAAGGAGCTAGCACAAACCGTGTTTGATTTAGACTTAAAAAACACATCTATCTGTATAGGAGGAAATAGAGTGAAACTTAAAAATTCAAACTGTTACTGGTAACGAACGCTTCATCCTAGAAGAGTGAAAGTTGGGCAGCTAAGTGGACTTAGTGAACTGATCATTATCACAGAGATCATCAAGGTCGGATGAAAAAAAATTTGCCGAGAATTCCGAAAACCAGTAGTTTTTTGGAAGCTTGGCACACCTTTCCAATGAATGTGTATTACGCAGTCTTTGCTTGTGGCTATTTCAAGAGGAAACAAACCACAAAGACAGAACTTAGAACTACTTTATTTTGTCAAGTTTCAAGGAGCTAGCACAAACCGAGTTTGATTTAGACTTAAAAAACACATCTATATATATAGGAGGAAATAGAGTGAAACCTAAAAACTCAAACTCTAACTGGAAACGAACGCTTCATCCTAGAAGAGTGAATATTGGGCAGCTAAGTGGACTAAGTAAACTGATCATTACCACAGAGATCATCAAGGTCGGATGAAAAAAAATTTGCCGAGTATTCAGAAAACCAGTAGTTTTTTGGAAGCTTGGCAGACCTTTCCAATGAAGGTGTTTTAGGCAGTCTTTTCTTGTGGCTATTTCAAGAGGAAACAAACCACAAAGACAGAACTTAGAACTACTTTATTTTGTCAAGTTTCAAGGAGCTAGCACAAACCGTGTTTGATTTAGACTTAAAAAACATATCTATCTGTATAGGAGGAAATAGAGTGAAACCTAACAATTCAAACTGTTACTGGTAACGAACGCTTCATCCTAGAAGAGTGAAAATTGGGAAGCTAAGTGGACTTAGTGAACTGATCATTACCACAGAGATCATCAAGGTTGGATGAAAAAAATTTGCCGAGTATTCAGAAAACCATTAGTATTTTGGAAGCTTGGAAAACCTTTCTAATAAAGGTGTTTTACGCAGTGTTTGCTTGTGGCTATTTCAAGAGGAAACAAACCACAAAGACAGAACTAAGAACTACTTTATTTTGTCAAGTTTCAAGGAGCTAGCACAAACCGTTTTTGATTTAGACTTTAAAAACTCATCTATCTGTATAGGAGGAAATAGAGTGAAACCTAAAAATTCAAACTGTTACTGGTAATGAATGCTTCATCCTAGAAGATTGAAAATTGGGCAGCTAAGTGGACTTAGTGAACTGATCATTACCACAGAGATCATCAAGGTCGGATGAAAAAAAATTTGCCGAGTATTCAGAAAACCAGTAGTATTTTGGAAGCTTGGAACACCTTTCCAATGAATGTGTTTTATGCACCCTTTGCTTGTGGCTATTTCAAGAGGAAACAAACCACAAAGCCAGAACTTAGAACTAATTTATTTTGTCAAGTTTCAAGGAGCTAGCACAAACCGTGTTTGATTTAGACTTAAAAAACACATCTATCTGTATAGGAGGAAATAGAGTGAAACCTAAAAATTCAAACCCTTACTGGTAACGAACGCTTCATCCTTGAAGAATGAAAATTGGGCATCTAAGTGGACTTAGTGAACTGATCATACCACAGAGATCATCAAGATCGGATGAAAAAAAATTGGGGGAGTATTCAGAAAACCAATAGTATTTTGGAAGCTTGGAACACCTTTCCAATAAAGGTGTTTTACGGAGTCTTTGCTTGCGGCTATTTCAAGAGGAAACAAACCACAAAGACAGAACTTAGAACTACTTTATTTTGTCAAGTTTCAAGGAGCTAGCACAAACCGTGTTTGATTTAGACTTAAAAAACACATCTATCTGTATAGGAGGAAATAGAGTGAAACCTAAAAATTCAAACTGTTACTGGAAACGAACGCTTCATCCTAGAAGAGTGAATATTGGGCAGCTAAGTGGACTTAGTGAACTGATCATTACCACAGAGATCATCAAGGTCGGATGAAAAAAAATTTGCCGAGTATTCAGAAATTCAGTAGTATTTTGGAAGCTTGGAACACCTTTCCAATGAATGTGTTTTATGCAGTCTTTGCTTGTGGCTATTTCAAGAGGAAACAAACCACAAAGACAGAACTTAGAACTACTGTATTTTGTCAAGTTTCAAGGAGCTAGAACAAACCGTGATTGATTTAGACTTAAAAAACACATCTATCTGTATAGGAGGAAATAGAGTGAAACCTAAAAATACAAACTGTTACTTGAAACGAACGCTTCATCCTAGAAGAGTGAAAATTGGGCAGCTAAGTGGACTTAGTGAACTGATCATTTCCACAGAGATCATCAAGGTCAGATGAAAAAAAATTTGCCGAGTATTCCGAAAACCAGTAGTTTTTTGGAAGCTTGGCACACCTTTCCAATGAATGTGTTTTACGCAGTCTTTGCTTGTGCCTATTTCAAGAGGAAACAAACCACAAAGACAGAACTTAGAACTACTTTATTTTGTCAAGTTTCAAGGAGCTAGCACAAACCGAGTTTGATTTAGACTTAAAAAACACATCTATATATATAGGAGGAAATAGAGTGAAACCTAAAACTCAAACTCTTACTGGTAACGAACGCTTCATCCTAGAAGAGTGAATATTGGGCAGCTAAGTGGACTAACTAAACTGATCATTACCACAGAGATCATCAAGGTCGGATGAAAAAAAAATTGCCGAGTATTCAGAAAACCAGTAGTTTTTTGGAAGCTTGGAACACCTTTCCAATGAAGGTGTTTTAGGCAGTCTTTGCTTGTGGCTATTTCAAGAGGAAACAAACCACAAAGACAGAACTTAGAACTACTTTATTTTGTCAAGTTTCAAGGAGCTAGCACAAACCGTGTTTGATTTAGACTTAAAAAACACATCTATCTGTATAGGAGGAAATAGAGTGAAACCTAAAAATTCAAACTGTTACTGGTAACGAACGCTTCATCGTAGAAGAATGAAAATTGGGCAGCTAAGTGGACTTAGTGAACTGATCATTACCACAGAGATCATCAAGGTCAGATGAAGAAAAATTTGCCGAGTATTCAGAAAACCAGTAGTATTTTGGAAGCTTGGAACACCTTTCCAATCAATGTGTTTTATGCAGTCTTTGCTTGTGGCTATTTCAAAAGGAAACAAACCACAAAGACAGAACTTAAAACTACTTTATTTTGTCAAGTTTCAAGGAGCTAGCACAAACCGTGTTTGATTTAGACTTAAAAAACACATCTATCTGTATAGGAGGAAATAGAGTGAAACCTAAAAATTCAAACTGTTACTGGTAACGAACGCTTCATCCTAGAAGAATGAAAATTGGGCAGCTAAGTGGACTTAGTGAACTGATCATTACCACAGAGATCATCAAGGTCGGATGAAAAAAAATTTGGGGAGTATTCAGAAAACCAGTAGTATTTTGGAAGCTTGGAACACCTTTCCAATAAAGGTGTTTTACGCAGTGTTTGCTTGCGGCTATTTCAAGAGGAAACAAACCACAAAGACAGAACTTAGAACTACTTTATTTTGTCAAGTTTCAAGGAGCTAGCACAAACCGTGTTTGATTTAGACTTAAAAAACACATCTATCTGTATAGGAGGAAATAGAGTGAAACCTAAAAATTCAAACTGTTACTGGTAATGAATGCTTCATCCTAGAAGATTGAAAATTGGGCAGTTAAGTGGACTTAGTGAACTGATCATTACCACAGAGATCATCAAGGTCGGATGAAAAAAAATTTGCCGAGTATTCAGAAAACAAGTAGTATTTTGGAAGCTTGGAACACCTTTCCAATGAATGTGTTTTACGCAGTCTTTGCTTGTGGCTATTTCAAGAGGAAAAAAACCACAAAGACAGAACTTAGAACTACTTTATTTTGTCAAATTTCAAGGAGCTAGCACAAACCGTGTTTGATTTAGACTTAAAAAACACATCTATCTGTATAGGAGGAAATAGAGTGAAACTTAAAAATTCAAACTGTTACTGGTAACGAACGCTTCATCCTGGAAGAGTGAAAGTTGGGCAGCTAAGTGGACTTAGTGAACTGATCATTATCACAGAGATCATCAAGGTCGGATGAAAAAAAATTTGCCGAGAATTCCGAAAACCAGTAGTTTTTTGGAAGCTTGGCACACCTTTCCAATGAATGTGTATTACGCAGTCTTTGCTTGTGGCTATTTCAAGAGGAAACAAACCACAAAGACAGAACTTAGAACTACTTTATTTTGTCAAGTTTCAAGGAGCTAGCACAAACCGAGTTTGATTTAGACTTAAAAAACACATCTATATATATAGGAGGAAATAGAGTGAAACCTAAAAACTCAAACTCTTACTGGAAACGAACGCTTCATCCTAGAAGAGTGAATATTGGGCAGCTAAGTGGACTAAGTAAACTGATCATTACCACAGAGATCATCAAGGTCGGATGAAAAAAAATTTGCCGAGTATTCAGAAAACCAGTAGTTTTTTGGAAGCTTGGCAGACCTTTCCAATTAAGGTGTTTTAGGCAGTCTTTTCTTGTGGCTATTTCAAGAGGAAACAAACCACAAAGACAGAACTTAGAACTACTTTATTTTGTCAAGTTTCAAGGAGCTAGCACAAACCGTGTTTGATTTAGACTTAAAAAACATATCTATCTGTATAGGAGGAAATAGAGTGAAACCTAAAAATTCAAACTGTTACTGGTAACGAACGCTTCATCCTAGAAGAGTGAAAATTGGGAAGCTAAGTGGACTTAGTGAACTGATCATTACCACAGAGATCATCAAGGTTGGATGAAAAAAATTTGCCGAGTATTCAGAAAACCATTAGTATTTTGGAAGCTTGGAAAACCTTTCTAATAAAGGTGTTTTACGCAGTGTTTGCTTGTGGCTATTTCAAGAGGAAACAAACCACAAAGACAGAACTAAGAACTACTTTATTTTGTCAAGTTTCAAGGAGCTAGCACAAACCGTTTTTGATTTAGACTTTAAAAACTCATCTATCTGTATAGGAGGAAATAGAGTGAAACCTAAAAATTCAAACTGTTACTGGTAATGAATGCTTCATCCTAGAAGATTGAAAATTGGGCAGCTAAGTGGACTTAGTGAACTGATCATTACCACAGAGATCATCAAGGTCGGATGAAAAAAAATTTGCCGAGTATTCAGAAAACCAGTAGTATTTTGGAAGCTTGGAACACCTTTCCAATGAATGTGTTTTATGCACCCTTTGCTTGTGGCTATTTCAAGAGGAAACAAACCACAAAGCCAGAACTTAGAACTAATTTATTTTGTCAAGTTTCAAGGAGCTAGCACAAACCGTGTTTGATTTAGACTTAAAAAACACATCTATCTGTATAGGAGGAAATAGAGTGAAACCTAAAAATTCAAACCCTTACTGGTAACGAACGCTTCATCCTTGAAGAATGAAAATTGGGCATCTAAGTGGACTTAGTGAACTGATCATACCACAGAGATCATCAAGATCGGATGAAAAAAAATTGGGGGAGTATTCAGAAAACCAATAGTATTTTGGAAGCTTGGAACACCTTTCCAATAAAGGTGTTTTACGGAGTCTTTGCTTGCGGCTATTTCAAGAGGAAACAAACCACAAAGACAGAACTTAGAACTACTTTATTTTGTCAAGTTTCAAGGAGCTAGCACAAACCGTGTTTGATTTAGACTTAAAAAACACATCTATCTGTATAGGAGGAAATAGAGTGAAACCTAAAAATTCAAACTGTTACTGGAAACGAACGCTTCATCCTAGAAGAGTGAATATTGGGCAGCTAAGTGGACTTAGTGAACTGATCATTACCACAGAGATCATCAAGGTCGGATGAAAAAAAATTTGCCGAGTATTCAGAAATTCAGTAGTATTTTGGAAGCTTGGAACACCTTTCCAATGAATGTGTTTTATGCAGTCTTTGCTTGTGGCTATTTCAAGAGGAAACAAACCACAAAGACAGAACTTAGAACTACTGTATTTTGTCAAGTTTCAAGGAGCTAGAACAAACCGTGATTGATTTAGACTTAAAAAACACATCTATCTGTATAGGAGGAAATAGAGTGAAACCTAAAAATACAAACTGTTACTTGAAACGAACGCTTCATCCTAGAAGAGTGAAAATTGGGCAGCTAAGTGGACTTAGTGAACTGATCATTTCCACAGAGATCATCAAGGTCAGATGAAAAAAAATTTGCCGAGTATTCCGAAAACCAGTAGTTTTTTGGAAGCTTGGCACACCTTTCCAATGAATGTGTTTTACGCAGTCTTTGCTTGTGCCTATTTCAAGAGGAAACAAACCACAAAGACAGAACTTAGAACTACTTTATTTTGTCAAGTTTCAAGGAGCTAGCACAAACCGAGTTTGATTTAGACTTAAAAAACACATCTATATATATAGGAGGAAATAGAGTGAAACCTAAAACTCAAACTCTTACTGGTAACGAACGCTTCATCCTAGAAGAGTGAATATTGGGCAGCTAAGTGGACTAACTAAACTGATCATTACCACAGAGATCATCAAGGTCGGATGAAAAAAAATTTGCCGAGTATTCAGAAAACCAGTAGTTTTTTGGAAGCTTGGAACACCTTTCCAATGAAGGTGTTTTAGGCAGTCTTTGCTTGTGGCTATTTCAAGAGGAAACAAACCACAAAGACAGAACTTAGAACTACTTTATTTTGTCAAGTTTCAAGGAGCTAGCACAAACCGTGTTTGATTTAGACTTAAAAAACACATCTATCTGTATAGGAGGAAATAGAGTGAAACCTAAAAATTCAAACTGTTACTGGTAACGAACGCTTCATCGTAGAAGAATGAAAATTGGGCAGCTAAGTGGACTTAGTGAACTGATCATTACCACAGAGATCATCAAGGTCAGATGAAGAAAAATTTGCCGAGTATTCAGAAAACCAGTAGTATTTTGGAAGCTTGGAACACCTTTCCAATCAATGTGTTTTATGCAGTCTTTGCTTGTGGCTATTTCAAAAGGAAACAAACCACAAAGACAGAACTTAAAACTACTTTATTTTGTCAAGTTTCAAGGAGCTAGCACAAACCGTGTTTGATTTAGACTTAAAAAACACATCTATCTGTATAGGAGGAAATAGAGTGAAACCTAAAAATTCAAACTGTTACTGGTAACGAACGCTTCATCCTAGAAGAATGAAAATTGGGCAGCTAAGTGGACTTAGTGAACTGATCATTACCACAGAGATCATCAAGGTCGGATGAAAAAAAATTTGGGGAGTATTCAGAAAACCAGTAGTATTTTGGAAGCTTGGAACACCTTTCCAATAAAGGTGTTTTACGCAGTGTTTGCTTGCGGCTATTTCAAGAGGAAACAAACCACAAAGACAGAACTTAGAACTACTTTATTTTGTCAAGTTTCAAGGAGCTAGCACAAAGCGTGTTTGATTTAGACTTAAAAAACACATCTATCTGTATAGGAGGAAATAGAGTGAAACCTAAAAATTCAAACTGTTACTGGTAATGAATGCTTCATCCTAGAAGATTGAAAATTGGGCAGTTAAGTGGACTTAGTGAACTGATCATTACCACAGAGATCATCAAGGTCGGATGAAAAAAAATTTGCCGAGTATTCAGAAAACAAGTAGTATTTTGGAAGCTTGGAACACCTTTCCAATGAATGTGTTTTACGCAGTCTTTGCTTGTGGCTATTTCAAAAGGAAACAAACCACAAAGACAGAACTTAAAACTACTTGATTTTGTCAAGTTTCAAGGAGCTAGCACAAACCGTGTTTGATTTAGACTTAAAAAACACATCTATCTGTATAGGAGGAAATAGAGTGAAACCTAAAAATTCAAACTGTTACTGGTAACGAACGCTTCATCCTAGAAGAATGAAAATTGGGCAGCTAAGTGCACTTAGTGAACTGATCATTACCACAGAGATCATCAAGGTCGGATGAAAAAAAATTTGGGGAGTATTCAGAAAACCTGTAGTATTTTGGAAGCTTGGAACACCTTCCAAAATAAAGGTGTTTTACGCAGTGTTTGCTTGTGGCTATTTCAAGAGGAAACAAACCACAAAGACAGAACTTAGAACTACTTTATTTTGTCAAGTTTCAAGGAGCTAGCACAAACCGTGTTTGATTTAGACTTAAAAAACACATCTATCTGTATAGGAGGAAATAGAGTGAAACCTAAAAATTCAAACTGTTACTGGTAACGAACGCTTCATCCTAGAAGAGTGAAAGTTGGGCAGCTAAGTGGACTTAGTGAACTGATCATTACCACAGAGATCATCAAGGTCGGATGAAAAAAAATTTGCCGATTATTCCGAAAACCAGTAGTTTTTTGGAAGCTTGGCACAGCTTTCCAATTAATGTGTTTTACGCAGTCTTTGCTTGTGGCTATTTCAAGAGGAAACAAACCACAAAGACAGAACTTAGAACTACTTTATTTTGTCAAGTTTCAAGGAGCTAGCACAAACCGTGTTTGATTTAGACTTCCAAACACATCTATATATATAGGAGGAAATAGAGTGAAACCTAAAAACTCAAACTGTTACTGGTAACGAACGCTTCATCCTAGAAGAGTGAATATTGGGCAGCTAAGTGAACTAAGTAAACTGATCATTACCACAGAGATCATCAAGGTCGGATGAAAAAAAATTTGCCGAGTATTCAGAAAACCAGTAGTTTTTTGGAAGCTTGGCACACCTTTCCAATGAAGGTGTTTTAGGCAGTCTTTGCTTGTGGCTATTTCAAGAGGAAACAAACCACAAAGACAGAACTTAGAACTACTTTATTTTGTCAAGTTTCAAGGAGCTAGCAGAAACCGTGTTTGATTTAGACTTAAAAAACATATCTATCTGTATAGGAGGAAATAGAGTGAAACCTAAAAATTCAAACTGTTACTGGTAACGAACGCTTCATCCTAGAAGAGTGAAAATTGGGCAGCTAAGTGGACTTAGTGAACTGATCATTACCACAGAGATCATCAAGGTTGGATGAAAAAAATTTGCCGAGTATTCAGAAAACCATTAGTATTTTGGAAGCTTGGAAAACCTTTCTAATAAAGGTGTTTTACGCAGTGTTTGCTTGTGGCTATTTCAAGAGGAAACAAACCACAAAGACAGAACTAAGAACTACTTTATTTTGTCAAGTTTCAAGGAGCTAGCACAAACCGTTTTTGATTTAGACTTTAAAAACTCATCTATCTGTATAGGAGGAAATAGAGTGAAACCTAAAAATTCAAACTGTTACTGGTAATGAATGCTTCATCCTAGAAGATTGAAAATTGGGCAGCTAAGTGGACTTAGTGAACTGATCATTACCACAGAGATCATCAAGGTCGGATGAAAAAAAATTTGCCGAGTATTCAGAAAACCAGTAGTATTTTGTAAGCTTGGCAACCCCTTTCAAACGAAAGTGTTTCTTCGCCAGTCTCTGCTTGTGGCTATTCAAGAGGAAACAAACCATAGAGATAGAACTTAGAACTAATTATTTGGTCAAGTTTCAAGGAGCTAGCACTAACCGTGTTTGATTTAGACTTTCAAACACATCTATCTATATAGCAGAAAACAGAGTGAAACCTAAAAATTCAAAGTGTTACTGGAAACGAACGCTTCAACCTAGAAGAGTGAAAGTTGGGCATCCAAGTGGATTAGTGAACTGATCATTACCACCAGAGTATCATCAAGATTTGGTGAAAAAATGTTTGCTGAGATTTCAGCAAACTAGTAGTTTTTTGGAAGCATGGCAACCGCTTTCAAACGAAAGTGTGTTTTCACCAGTTTCTGCATGAGGTACTTCAAGAGGAAACAAACCATAGAGATAGAACTTAGAACTACTTCATTTTGTCAAGTTTCACGGAGCTAGCACAAACCGTGTTTGATTTAGACTTTCAAACACATCTATCTAGTATAGGCAGGAAAACAGAGTGAAACCTAAAAATTCAAACTGTTACTGGAAACGAACGCTTGAAACTAGAAGAGTGAAAGAGCTAAGTGGACTTAGTGAACTGATCATTACCACAGAGATCATCAAGGTCGGATGAAAAAAAATTTGCCGAGTATTCAGAAATTCAGTAGTATTTTGGAAGCTTGGAACACCTTTCCAATGAATGTGTTTTATGCAGTCTTTGCTTGTGGCTATTTCAAGAGGAAACAAACCACAAAGACAGAACTTAGAACTACTGTATTTTGTCAAGTTTCAAGGAGCTAGAACAAACCGTGATTGATTTAGACTTAAAAAACACATCTATCTGTATAGGAGGAAATAGAGTGAAACCTAAAAATACAAACTGTTACTTGAAACGAACGCTTCATCCTAGAAGAGTGAAAATTGGGCAGCTAAGTGGACTTAGTGAACTGATCATTTCCACAGAGATCATCAAGGTCAGATGAAAAAAAATTTGCCGAGTATTCCGAAAACCAGTAGTTTTTTGGAAGCTTGGCACACCTTTCCAATGAATGTGTTTTACGCAGTCTTTGCTTGTGCCTATTTCAAGAGGAAACAAACCACAAAGACAGAACTTAGAACTACTTTATTTTGTCAAGTTTCAAGGAGCTAGCACAAACCGAGTTTGATTTAGACTTAAAAAACACATCTATATATATAGGAGGAAATAGAGTGAAACCTAAAACTCAAACTCTTACTGGTAACGAACGCTTCATCCTAGAAGAGTGAATATTGGGCAGCTAAGTGGACTAACTAAACTGATCATTACCACAGAGATCATCAAGGTCGGATGAAAAAAAATTTGCCGAGTATTCAGAAAACCAGTAGTTTTTTGGAAGCTTGGAACACCTTTCCAATGAAGGTGTTTTAGGCAGTCTTTGCTTGTGGCTATTTCAAGAGGAAACAAACCACAAAGACAGAACTTAGAACTACTTTATTTTGTCAAGTTTCAAGGAGCTAGCACAAACCGTGTTTGATTTAGACTTAAAAAACACATCTATCTGTATAGGAGGAAATAGAGTGAAACCTAAAAATTCAAACTGTTACTGGTAACGAACGCTTCATCCTAGAAGAATGAAAATTGGGCAGCTAAGTGGACTTAGTGAACTGATCATTACCACAGAGATCATCAAGGTCGGATGAAAAAAAATTTGCCGAGTATTCAGAAAACCAGTAGTATTTTGGAAGCTTGGAACACCTTTCCAATCAATGTGTTTTACGCAGTCTTTGCTTGTGGCTATTTCAAGAGGAAACAAACCACAAAGACAGAACTTCGAACTACTTTATTTTGTCAAGTTTCAAGGAGCTAGCACAAACCGTGTTTGATTTAGACTTAAAAAACACATCTATCTGTATAGGAGGAAATAGAGTGAAACCTAAAAATTCAAACTGTTACTGGTAACGAACGCTTCATCCTAGAAGAGTGAAAATTGGGCAGCTAAGTGGACTTAGTGAACTGATCATTACCACAGAGATCATCAAGGTCGGATGAAAAAAAATGTGCCGAGTATTCAGAAAACCAGTAGTATTTTGGAAGCTTGGAACACCTTTCCAATGAATGTGTTTTACGCAGTCTTTGCTTGTGGCTATTTCAAGAGGAAACAAACCACAAAGACAGAACTTAGAACTACTTTATTTTGTCAAGTTTCAAGGAGCTAGCACAAACCGTGTTTGATTTAGACTTAAAAAACACATCTATCTGTATAGAAGGAAATAGAGTGAAACCTAAAAATTCAAACTGTTACTGGTAACGAACGCTTCATCCTAGAAGAGTGAAAATTGGGCAGCTAAGTGGACTTAGTGAACTGATCATTATCACAGAGATCATCAAGGTCGGATGAAAAAAAATTTGCCGAGTATTCAGAAAACCAGTAGTTTTTGGAAGCTTGGCACACCTTTCCAATGAATGTGTTTTACGCAGTCTTTGCTTGTGACTATTTCAAGAGGAAAAAAACCACAAAGACAGAACTTAGAACTACTTTATTTTGTCAAGTTTCAAGGAGCTAGCACAAACCGTGTTTGATTTAGACTTCCAAACACATCTATATATACAGGAGGAAATAGAGTGAAACCTAAAAACTCAAACTGTTACTGGTAAAGAACGCATCATCCTAGAAGAGTGAATATTGGGCAGCTAAGTGGACTAAGTAAACTGATCATTACCACAGAGATCATCAAGGTCGGATGAAAAAAAATTTGCCAAGTATTCAGAAAACCAGTAGTTTTTTGGAAGCTTGGCAAACCTTTCCAATGAAGGTTTTTACGCAGTCTTTGCTTGTGGCTATTTCAAGAGGAAACAAACCACAAAGACAGAACTTAGAACTACTTTATTTTGTCAAGTTTCAAGGAGCTAGCACAAACCGTGTTTGATTTAGACTTAAAAAACACATCTATCTGTATAGGAGGAAATAGAGTGAAACCTAAAAATTCAAACTGTAACTGGTAACGAACGCTTCATCCTAGAAGAGTGAAAGTTGGGCAGCTAAGTGGACTTAGTGAACTGATCATTATCACAGAGATCATCAATGTCGGATGAAAAAAAATTTGCCGAGTATTCAGAAAACCAGTATTATTTTGGAAGCTTGGAACACCTTTCCAATGAATGTGTTTTACGCAGTCTTTGCTTGTGGCTATTTAAAAGGAAACAAACCACAAAGACAGAACTTAGAATTACTTTATTTTGTCAAGTTTCCAGGAGCTAGCACAAACCGTGTTTGATTTAGACTTAAAAAACACATCTATCTGTATAGGAGGAAATAGAGTGAAACCTAAAAATTCAAACTGTTACTGGTAACGAACGCTTCATCATAGAAGAGTGAAAATTGGGCAGCTAAGTGGACTTAGTGAACTGATCATTACCACAGAGATCATCAAGGTCGGATGAAAAAAAATTTGCCGAGTACTCAGAAAACCAGTAGTATTTTGGAATCTTGGAACACCTTTCAAATAAAGGTGTTTTATGCAGTCTTTGCTTGTGGCTATTTCAAGAGGAAACAAACCACAAAGACAGAACTTAGAACTACTTTATTTTGTCAAGTTTCAAGGAGCTAGCACAAACCGTGTTTGATTTAGACTTCCAAACACATCTATATATATAGGAGGAAATAGACTGAACCCTAAAAACACAAACTGTTACTGGTAACGAACGCTTCATCCTAGAAGAGTGAATATTGGGCAGCTAAGTGGACTAAGTAAACTGATCATTACCACAGAGATCATCTAGGTCGGATGAAAAAAAATTTGCCGAGTATTCCGAAAACCAGTAGTTTTTTGGAAGCTTGGCACACCTTTCCAATGAATCTGTTTTACGCAGTCTTTGCTTGTGGCTATTTAAAGAGGAAACAAACCACAAAGACAGAACTTAGAACTACTTTATTTTGTCAAGTTTCAAGGAGCTAGCACAAACCGTGTTTGATTTAGACTTCCAAACACATCTATATATACAGGAGGAAATAGAGTGAAACCTAAAAACTCAAACTGTTACTGGTAAAGAACGCTTCATCCTAGAAGAGTGAAAGTTGGGCAGCTAAGTGGACTTAGTGAACTGATCATTACCACAGAGATCATCAAGGTCGGATGAAAAAAAATTTGCCGAGTATTCAGAAAACCAGTAGTATTTTGGAAGCTTGGAACACCTTTCCAATAAAGGGGTTTTACGCAGTCTTTCCTTTGGCTATTTCAAGAGGAAACAAACCACAAAGACAGAACTTAGAACTACTTTATTTTGTCAAGTTTCAAGGAGCTAGCACAAACCGTGTTTGATTTAGACTTAAAAAACACATCTATCTGTATAGGAGGAAATAGAGTGAAACCTAAAAATTCAAACTGTTACTGGTAACGAACGCTTCATCCTAGAAGAGTGAAAGTTGGGCAGCTAAGTGGACTTAGTGAACTGATCATTACCACAGAGATCATCAAGGTCGGATAAAAAAAAATTTGCCGATTATTCCGAAAACCAGTAGTATTTTGGAAGCTTGGAACACCTTTCCAATAAAGGTGTTTTTCGCAGTCTTTGCTTGTGACTATATCAAGAGGAAACAAACCACAAAGACAGAACTTAGAACTACTTTATTTTGTCAAGTTTCAAGGAGCTAGCACAAACCGTGTTTGATTTAGACTTAAAAAACACATCTATCTGTATAGGAGGAAATAGAGTGAAACCTAAAAACTCAAACTGTTACTGGTAACGAACGCTTCATCCTAGAAGAGTGAAAATTGGGCACCTAAGTGGACTTAGTGAACTGATAATTACCACAGAGATCATCAAGGTCGGATGAAAAAAAATTTGCCGAGTATTCAGAACACCAGTAGTATTTTGGAAGCTTGGAACACCTTTCCAATGAATGTGTTTTACGCAGTCTTTGCTTGTGGCTATTTCAAGAGGAAACAAAAAACAAAGACAGAACTTAGAACTACTTTATTTCGTCAAGTTTCAAGGAGCTGGCACAAACCGTGTTTAATTTAGACTTAAAAAACACATCTATCTGTATAGGAGGAAATAGAGTGAAACCTAAAAATTCAAACTGTTACTGGTAACGAACGCTTCATCCTAGAAGATTGAAAATTGGGCAGCTAAGTTGACTTAGTGAACTGATCATTACCACAGAGATCATCAAGGTCGGATGAAAAAAAATTTGCCGAGTATTCCGAAAACCAGTAGTTTTTTGGAAGCTTGGCACAGCTTTCCAATTAATGTGTTTTACGCAGTCTTTGCTTGTGGCTATTTCAAGAGGAAACAAACCACAAAGACAGAACTTAGAACTACTTTATTTTGTCAAGTTTCAAGAAGCTAGCACAAACCGTGTTTGATTTAGACTTCCAAACACATCTATATATATAGGAGGAAATAGAGTGAAACCTAAAAACTCAAACTGTTACTGGTAACGAACGCTTCATCCTAGAAGATTGAATATTGGGCAGCTAAGTGAACTAAGTAAACTGATCATTACCACAGAGATCATCAAGGTCGGATGAAAAAAAATTTGCCGAGTATTCAGAAAACCAGTAGTTTTTTGGAAGCTTGGCACACCTTTCCAATGAAGGTGTTTTAGGCAGTCTTTGCTTGTGGCTATTTCAAGAGGAAACAAACCACAAAGACAGAACTTAGAACTACTTTATTTTGTCAAGTTTCAAGGAGCTAGCACAAACCGTGTTTGATTTAGACTTAAAAAACATATCTATCTGTATAGGAGGAAATAGAGTGAAACCTAAAAATTCAAACTGTTACTGGTAACGAACGCTTCATCCTAGAAGAGTGAAAATTGGGAAGCTAAGTGGACTTTGTGAACTGATCATTAACACAGAGATCATCAAGGTTGGATGAAAAAAAATTTGCCGAGTATTCAGAAAACCAGTATTTTGGAAGCTTGGAACACCTTTCCAATAAAAGTGTTTTACGCAGTCTTTGCTTGTGGCTATTTCAAGAGGAAACAAACCACAAAGACAGAACTTAGAACTACTTTATTTTGTCAAGTTTCAAGGAGCTAGCACAAACCGTGTTTGATTTAGACTTCCAAACACATCTATATATATAGGAGGAAATAGAGTGAAGCCTAAAAACTCAAACAGTTACTGGTAACGAACGCTTCATCCTAGAAGAGTGAATATTGGGCAGCTAAGTGGACTAAGTAAACTGATCATTACCACAGAGATCATCAAGTTCGGATGAAAAAAAATTTGCCGAGTATTCAGAAAACCAGTAGTTTTTTGGAAGCTTGGCACACCTTTCCAATGAATGGGTTTTACACAGTCTTTCCTTGTGGCTATTTCAAGAGGAAACAAACCACAAAGACAGAACTTAGAACTACTTTATTTTGTCAAGTTTCAAGGAGCTAGCACAAACCGTGTTTGATTTAGACTTAAAAAACACATCTATCTGTATAGGAGGAAATAGAGTGAAACCTAAAAATTCAAACTGTTACTGGTAACGAACGCTTCATCCTAGAAGAGTGAAAGTTGGGCAGCTAAGTGGACTTAGTGAACTGATCATTACCACAGAGATCATCAAGGTCGGATGAAAAAAAATTTGCCGAGTATTCAGAAAACCAGTAGTATTTTGGAAGCTTGGAACACCTTTTCAATAAAGGTGTTTTTCGCAGTCTTTGCTTGTGGCTATATCAAGAGGAAACAAACCCAAAGACAGAACTTAGAACTACTTTATTTTGTCAAGTTTCAAGGAGCTAGCACAAACCGTGTTTGATTTAGACTTAAAAAACACATCTATCTGTATAGGAGGAAATAGAGTGAAACCTAAAAACTCAAACTGTTACTGGTAACGAACGCTTCATCCTAGAAGAGTGAAAATTGGGCAGCTATGTGGACTTAGTGAACTGATCATTACCACAGAGATCATCAAGGTCGGATGAAAAAAAATTTGCCAAGTATTCAGAAAACCAGTAGTATTTTGGAAGCTTGGAACACCTTTCCAATGAATGTGTTTAACGCAGTCTTTGCTTGTGGCTATTTCAAGAGGAAACAAAAAACAAAGACAGAACTTAGAACTACTTTATTTTGTCAAGTTTCAAGGAGCTAGCACAAACCGTGTTTGATTTAGACTTAAAAAACACATCTATCTGTATAGGAGGAAATAGAGTGAAACCTAAAAATTCAAACTGTTACTGGTAACGAACGCTTCATCCTAGAAGAGTGAAAATTGGGCAGCTAAGTGGACTTAGTGAACTGATCATTACCACAGAGATCATCAAGGTCGGATGAAAAAAAATTTGCCGATTATTCCGAAAACCAGTAGTTTTTTGGAAGCTTGGCACACCTTTCCAATTAATGTGTTTTACGCAGTCTTTGCTTGTGGCTATTTCAAGAGGAAACAAACCACAAAGACAGAACTTAGAACTACTTTATTTTGTCAAGTTTCAAGGAGCTAGCACAAACCGTGTTTGATTTAGACTTCCAAACACATCTATATATATAGGAGGAAATAGAGTGAAACCTAAAAACTCAAACTGTTACTGGTAACGAACGCTTCATCCTAGAAGAGTGAATAATGGGCAGCTAAGTGGACTAAGTAAACTGATCATTACCACAGAGATCATCAAGGTCGGATGAAAAAAAATTTGCCGAGTATTCAGAAAACCAGTAGTTTTTTTTGGAAGCTTGGCACACCTTTCCAATGAAGGTGTTTTAGGGAGTCTTTGCTTGTGGCTATTTCAAGAGGAAACAAACCACAAAGACAGAACTTAGAACTACTTTATTTTGTCAAGTTTCAAGGAGCTAGCACAAACCGTGTTTGATTTAGACTTCCAAACACATCTATATATACAGGAGGAAATAGAGTGAAACCTAAAAACTCAAACTGTTACTGGTAAAGAACGCTTCATCCTAGAAGAGTGAATATTGGGCAGCTAAGTGGACTAAGTAAACTGATCATTACCACAGAGATCATCAAGGTCGGATGAAAAAAATTTGCCAAGTATTCAGAAAACCAGTAGTTTTTTGGAAGCTTGGCACACCTTTCCAATGAAGGTGTTTTACGCAGTCTTTGCTTGTGGCTATTTCAAGAGGAAACAAACCACAAAGACAGAACTTAGAACTACTTTATTTTGTCAAGTTTCAAGGAGCTAGCACAAACCGTGTTTGATTTAGACTTAAAAAACACATCTATCTGTATAGGAGGAAATAGAGTGAAACCTAAAAATTCAAACTGTTACTGGTAACGAACGCTTCATCCTAGAAGAGTGAAAATTGGCAGCTAAGTGGACTTAGTGAACTGATCATTATCACAGAGATCATCAATGTCGCATGAAAAAAAATTTGCCGAGTATTCAGAAAACCAGTAGTATTTTGGAAGCTTGGAACACCTTTCCAATGCATGTGTTTTACGCAGTCTTTGCTTGTGGCTATTTCAAGAGGAAACAAACCACAAAGACAGAACTTAGAACTACTTTATTTTGTCAAGTTTCAAGGAGCTAGCACAAACCGTGTTTGATTTAGACTTAAAAAACACATCTATCTGTATAGGAGGAAATAGAGTGAAACCTAAAAATTCAAACTGTTACTGGTAACGAACGCTTCATCCTAGAAGAGTGAAAATTGGGCAGCTAAGTGGACTTAGTGAACTGATCATTACCACAGAGATCATCAAGGTCGGATGAAAAAAATTTGCCGAGTATTCAGAAAACCAGAAGTATTTTGGAAGCTTGGAACACCTTTCCAATAAAGGTGTTTTACGCAGTCTTTGCTTGTGGCTATTTCAAGAGGAAACAAACCACAAAGACAGAACTTAGAACTACTTTATTTTGTCAAGTTTCAAAAAGCTAGCACAAACCGTGTTTGATTTAGACTTCCAAACACATCTATATATATAGGAGGAAAAAGAGTGAAACCTAAAAACACAAACTGTTACTGGTAACGAACGCTTCATCATAGAAGAGTGAATATTGGGCCGCTAAGTGGACTAAGTAACTGATCATTACCACAGAGATCATCAAGGTCGGATGAAAAAAAATTTGCCGAGTATTCAGAAAACCAGTAGTTTTTTGGAAGCTTGGCACACCTTTCCAATGAATCTGTTTTACGCAGTCTTTGCTTGTGGCTATTTCAAGAGGAAACAAACCACAGAGACAGAACTTAGAACTACTTTATTTTGTCAAGTTTCAAGGAGCTAGCACAAACCGTGTTTGATTTAGACTTCCAAACACATCTATATATATAGGAGGAAATAGAGTGAAACCTAAAAACTCAAACTGTTACTGGTAAAGAACGCTTCATCCTAGAAGAGTGAAAGTTGGGCAGCTAAGTGGACTTAGTGAACTGATCATTACCACAGAGATCATCAAGGTCGGATGAAAAAAAATTTGCCGAGTATTCAGAAAACCAGTAGTATTTTGGAAGCTTGGAACACCTTTCCAATAAAGGGGTTTTACACAGTCTTTCCTTGTGGCTATTTCAAGAGGAAACAAACCACAAAGACAGAACTTAGAACTACTTTATTTTGTCAAGTTTCAAGGAGCTAGCACAAACCGTGTTTGATTTAGACTTAAAAAACACATCTATCTGTATAGGAGGAAATAGAGTGAAACCTAAAAATTCAAACTGTTACTGGTAACGAACGCTTCATCCTAGAAGAGTGAAAGTTGGGCAGCTAAGTGGACTTAGTGAACTGATCATTACCACAGAGATCATCAAGGTCGGATGAAAAAAAATTTGCCGAGTATTCAGAAAACCAGTAGTATTTTGGAAGCTTGGAACACCTTTCCAATAAAGGTGTTTTTCGCAGTCTTTGCTTGTGGCTATATCAAGAGGAAACAAACCCAAAGACAGAACTTAGAACTACTTTATTTTGTCAAGTTTCAAGGAGCTAGCACAAACCGTGTTTGATTTAGACTTAAAAAACACATCTATCTGTATAGGAGGAAATAGAGTGAAACCTAAAAACTCAAACTGTTACTGGTAACGAACGCTTCATCCTACAAGAGTGAAAATTGGGCAGCTATGTGGACTTAGTGAACTGATCATTACCACAGAGATCATCAAGGTCGAATGAAAAAAAATTTGCCGATTATTCCGAAAACCAGTAGTTTTTTGGAAGCTTGGCACACCTTTCCAATTAATGTGTTTTACGCAGTCTTTGCTTGTGGCTATTTCAAGAGGAAACAAACCACAAAGACAGAACTTAGAACTACTTTATTTTGTCAAGTTTCAAGGAGCTAGCACAAACCGTGTTTGATTTAGACTTCCAAACACATCTATATATATAGGAGGAAATAGAGTGAAACCTAAAAACTCAAACTGTTACTGGTAACGAACGCTTCATCCTAGAAGAGTGAATAATGGGCAGCTAAGTGGATAAGTAAACTGATCATTACCACAGAGATCATCAAGGTCGGATGAAAAAAAAATTTGCCGAGTATTCAGAAAACCAGTAGTTTTTTGGAAGCTTGGCACACCTTTCCAATGAAGGTGTTTTAGGGAGTCTTTGCTTGTGGCTATTTCAAGAGGAAACAAACCACAAAGACAGAACTTAGAACTACTTTATTTTGTCAAGTTTCAAGGAGCTAGCACAAACCGTGTTTGATTTAGTCTTCCAAACACATCTATATATATAGGAGGAAATAGAGTGAAACCTAAAAACTCAAACTGTTACTGGTAAAGAACGCTTCATCCTAGAAGAGTGAAAGTTGGGCAGCTAAGTGGACTTAGTGAACTGATCATTACCACAGAGATCATCAAGGTCGGATGAAAAAAAATTTGCCGAGTATTCAGAAAACCAGTAGTATTTTGGAAGCTTGGAACATATTTCCAATAAAGGGGTTTTACACAGTCTTTGCTTGTGGCTATTTCAAGAGGAAACAAACCACAAAGACAGAACTTAGAACTAATTTATTTTGTCAAGTTTCAAGGAGCTAGCACAAACCGTGTTTGATTTAGACTTAAAAAAACACATCTATCTGTATAGGAGGAAATAGAGTGAAACCTAAAAATTCAAACTGTTACTGGTAACGAACGCTTCATCCTAGAAGAGTGAAAGTTGGGCAGCTAAGTGGACTTAGTGAACTGATCATTACCACAGAGATCATCAAGGTCGGATGAAAAAAAAATTTGCCGAGTATTCAGAAAACCAGTAGTATTTTGGAAGCTTGGAACACCTTTCCAATAAAGGTGTTTTTCGCAGTCTTTGCTTGTGGCTATATCAAGAGGAAACAAACCCAAAGACAGAACTTAGAACTACTTTATTTTGTCAAGTTTCAAGGAGCTAGCACAAACCGTGTTTGATTTAGACTTAAAAAACACATCTATCTGTATAGGAGGAAATAGAGTGAAACCTAAAAACTCAAACTGTTACTGGTAACGAACGCTTCATCCTAGAAGAGTGAAAATTGGGCAGCTAAGTGGACTTAGTGAACTGATAATTACCACAGAGATCATCAAGGTCGGATGAAAAAATATTTGCCGAGTATTCAGAAAACCAGTAGTATTTTGGAAGCTTGGAACACCTTTCCAATGAATGTGTTTAACGCAGTCTTTGCTTGTGGCTATTTCAAGAGGAAACAAACCACAAAGACAGAACTTAGAACTACTTTATTTTGTCAAGTTTCAAGGAGCTAGCACAAACCGTGTTTGATTTAGACTTAAAAAACACATCTATCTGTATAGGAGGAAATAGAGTGAAACCTAAAAATTCAAACTGTTACTGGTAACGAACGCTTCATGCTAGAGGAGTGAAAATTGGGAAGCTAAGTGGACTTAGTGAACTGATCATTACCACAGAGATCATCAAGGTTGGAAGAAAAAAAATTTGCCGAGTATTCAGAAAACCTGTATTTTGGAAGCTTACACCTTTCCAATAAATGTGTTTTACGCAGTCTTTGCTTGTGGCTATTTCAAGAGGAAACAAACCACAAAGACAGAACTTAGAACTACTTTATTTTGTCAAGTCTCAAGGAGATAGCACAAACCGTGTTTGATTTAGACTTCCAAACACATCTATCTATATAGGAGGAAATAGAGTGAAACCTAAAAACTCAAACTGTTACTGGTAACGAACGCTTCATCCTAGAAGAGTGAAAATTGGGCAGCTAAGTGGACTTAGTGAACTGATCATTACCACAGAGATCATCAAGGTCGGATGAAAAAAAATTTGCCGAGTATTCAGAAAACCAGTAGTTTTTCGGAAGCTTGGCACACCTTTCCAATGAATGTGTTTTACGCAGTCTTTGCTTGTGCCTATTTCAAGAGTAAACAAACCACAAAGACAGAACTTAGAACTACTTTATTTTGTCAAGTTTCAAGGAGCTAGCACAAACCGTGTTTGATTTAGACTTCCAAACACATCTATATATATAGGAGGAAATAGAGTGAAACATAAAAACTCAAACTGTTACTGGTAACGAACGCTTCATCCTAGAAGAGTGAAAGTTGGGCAGCTAAGTGGACTTAGTGAACTGATCATTACCACAGAGATCATCAAGGTCGGATGAAAAAAAATTTGCCGAGTATTCAGAAAACCAGTAGTATTTTGGAAGCTTGGAACACCTTTCCAATAAAGGGGTTTTACACAGTCTTTCCTTGTGGCTATTTCAAGAGGAAACAAACCACAAAGACAGAACTTAGAACTACTTTATTTTGTCAAGTTTCAAGGAGCTAGCACAAACCGTGTTTGATTTAGACTTAAAAAACACATCTATCTGTATAGGAGGAAATAGAGTGAAACCTAAAAATTCAAACTGTTACTGGTAACGAACGCTTCATCCTAGAAGAGTGAAAGTTGGGCAGCTAAGTGGACTTAGTGAACTGATCATTACCACAGAGATCATCAAGGTCGGATGAAAAAAAATTTGCCGAGTATTCAGAAAACCAGTAGTATTTTGGAAGCTTGGAACACCTTTCCAATAAAGGTGTTTTTCGCAGTCTTTGCTTGTGGCTATATCAAGAGGAAACAAACCCAAAGACAGACTTAGAACTACTTTATTTTGTCAAGTTTCAAGGAGCTAGCACAAACCGTGTTTGATTTAGACTTAAAAAACACATCTATCTGTATAGGAGGAAATAGAGTGAAACCTAAAAACTCAAACTGTTACTGGTAACGAACGCTTCATCCTAGAAGAGTGAAAATTGGGCAGCTATGTGGACTTAGTGAACTGATCATTACCACAGAGATCATCAAGGTCGGATGAAAAAAAATTTGCCAAGTATTCAGAAAACCAGTAGTATTTTGGAAGCTTGGAACACCTTTCCAATGAATGTGTTTAACGCAGTCTTTGCTTGTGGCTATTTCAAGAGGAAACAAAAAACAAAGACAGAACTTAGAACTACTTTATTTTGTCAAGTTTCAAGGAGCTAGCACAAACCGTGTTTGATTTAGACTTAAAAAACACATCTATCTGTATAGGAGGAAATAGAGTGAAACCTAAAATTTCAAACTGTTACTGGTAACGAACGCTTCATCCTAGAAGAGTGAAAATTGGGCAGCTAAGTGGACTTAGTGAACTGATCATTACCACAGAGATCATCAAGGTCGGATGAAAAAAAATTTGCCGATTATTCCGAAAACCAGTAGTTTTTTGGAAGCTTGGCACACCTTTCCAATTAATGTGTTTTACGCAGTCTTTGCTTGTGGCTATTTCAAGAGGAAACAAACCACAAAGACAGAACTTAGAACTACTTTATTTTGTCAAGTTTCAAGGAGCTAGCACAAACCGTGTTTGATTTAGACTTCCAAACACATCTATATATATAGGAGGAAATAGAGTGAAACCTAAAAACTCAAACTGTTACTGGTAACGAACGCTTCATCCTAGAAGAGTGAATAATGGGCAGCTAAGTGGATAAGTAAACTGATCATTACCACAGAGATCATCAAGGTCGGATGAAAAAAAATTTGCCGAGTATTCAGAAAACCAGTAGTTTTTTGGAAGCTTGGCACACCTTTCCAATGAAGGTGTTTTAGGGAGTCTTTGCTTGTGCCTATTTCAAGAGGAAACAAACCACAAAGACAGAACTTAGAACTACTTTATTTTGTCAAGTTTCAAGGAGCTAGCACAAACCGTGTTTGATTTAGTCTTCCAAACACATCTATATATATAGGAGGAAATAGAGTGAAACCTAAAAACTCAAACTGTTACTGGTAAAGAACGCTTCATCCTAGAAGAGTGAAAGTTGGGCAGCTAAGTGGACTTAGTGAACTGATCATTACCACAGAGATCATCAAGGTCGGATGAAAAAAAATTTGCCGAGTATTCAGAAAACCAGTAGTATTTTGGAAGCTTGGAACATATTTCCAATAAAGGGGTTTTACACAGTCTTTGCTTGTGGCTATTTCAAGAGGAAACAAACCACAAAGACAGAACTTAGAACTACTTTATTTTGTCAAGTTTCAAGGAGCTAGCACAAACCGTGTTTGATTTAGACTTAAAAAACACATCTATCTGTATAGGAGGAAATAGAGTGAAACCTAAAAATTCAAACTGTTACTGGTAACGAACGCTTCATCCTAGAAGAGTGAAAGTTGGGCAGCTAAGTGGACTTAGTGAACTGATCATTACCACAGAGATCATCAAGGTCGGATGAAAAAAAATTTGCCGAGTATTCAGAAAACCAGTAGTATTTTGGAAGCTTGGAACACCTTTCCAATAAAGGTGTTTTTCGCAGTCTTTGCTTGTGGCTATATCAAGAGGAAACAAACCCAAAGACAGAACTTAGAACTACTTTATTTTGTCAAGTTTCAAGGAGCTAGCACAAACCGTGTTTGATTTAGACTTAAAAAACACATCTATCTGTATAGGAGGAAATAGAGTGAAACCTAAAAACTCAAACTGTTACTGGTAACGAACGCTTCATCCTAGAAGAGTGAAAATTGGGCAGCTAAGTGGACTTAGTGAACTGATAATTACCACAGAGATCATCAAGGTCGGATGAAAAAATATTTGCCGAGTATTCAGAAAACCAGTAGTATTTTGGAAGCTTGGAACACCTTTCCAATGAATGTGTTTAACGCAGTCTTTGCTTGTGGCTATTTCAAGAGGAAACAAACCACAAAGACAGAACTTAGAACTACTTTATTTTGTCAAGTTTCAAGGAGCTAGCACAAACCGTGTTTGATTTAGACTTAAAAAACACATCTATCTGTATAGGAGGAAGTAGAGTGAAACCTAAAAATTCAAACTGTTACTGGTAACGAACGCTTCATGCTAGAGGAGTGAAAATTGGGAAGCTAAGTGGACTTAGTGAACTGATCATTACCACAGAGATCATCAAGGTTGGAAGAAAAAAAATTTGCCGAGTATTCAGAAAACCAGTATTTTGGAAGCTTGGAACACCTTTCCAATAAATGTGTTTTACGCAGTCTTTGCTTGTGGCTATTTCAAGAGGAAACAAACCACAAAGACAGAACTTAGAACTACTTTATTTTGTCAAGTCTCAAGGAGCTAGCACAAACCGTGTTTGATTTAGACTTCCAAACACATCTATATATATAGGAGGAAATAGAGTGAAACCTAAAAACTCAAACTGTTACTGGTAACGAACGCTTCATCCTAGAAGAGTGAAAATTGGGCAGCTAAGTGGACTTAGTGAACTGATCATTACCACAGAGATCATCAAGGTCGGATGAAAAAAAATTTGCCGAGTATTCAGAAAACCAGTAGTTTTTCGGAAGCTTGGCACACCTTTCCAATGAATGTGTTTTACGCAGTCTTTGCTTGTGCCTATTTCAAGAGTAAACAAACCACAAAGACAGAACTTAGAACTACTTTATTTTGTCAAGTTTCAAGGAGCTAGCACAAACCGTGTTTGATTTAGACTTCCAAACACATCTATATATATAGGAGGAAATAGAGTGAAACATAAAAACTCAAACTGTTACTGGTAACGAACGCTTCATCCTAGAAGAGTGAAAGTTGGGCAGCTAAGTGGACTTAGTGAACTGATCATTACCACAGAGATCATCAAGGTCGGATGAAAAAAATTTGCCGAGTATTCAGAAAACCAGTAGTATTTTGGAAGCTTGGAACACCTTTCCAATGAATGTGTTTTACGCAGTCTCTGCTTGTGGCTATTTCAAGAGGAAACAAACCACAAAGACAGAACTTAGAACTACTTTATTTTGTCAAGTTTCAAGAAGCTAGCACAAACCGTGTTTGATTTAGACTTAAAAAACACATCTATCTGTATAGGAGGAAATAGAGTGAAACCTAAAATCTCAAACTGTTACTGGTAACGAACGCTTCATCCTAGAAGAGTGAATATTGGGCAGCTAAGTGGACTAAGTAAACTGATCATTACCACAGAGATCATCAATGTCGGATGAAAAAAAATTTGCCGAGTATTCAGAAAACCAGTAGTATTTTGGAAGCTTGGAACACCTTTCCAATAAAGGTGTTTTACGCATTCTTTGCTTGTGGCTATTTCAAGAGGAAACAAACCACAAAGACAGAACTTAGATCTACTTTATTTTGTCAAGTTTCAAGGAGCTAGCACAAACCATGTTTGATTTAGACTTAAAAAACACATCTATCTGTATAGGAGGAAATAGAGTGAAACCTAAATATTCAAACTGTTACTGGTAACGAGCGCTTCATCCTAGAAGAGTGAAAATTGGGCAGCTAAGTGGACTTAGTGAACTGATCATTACCACAGAGATCATCAAGGTCGGATGAAAAAAAATTTGCCGAGTATTCAGAAAACCAGTAGTATTTTGGAAGCTTGGAACACCTTTCCAATAAAGGTGTTTTACGCAGTCTTTGCTTGTGGCTATTTCAAGAGGAAACAAACCACAAAGACAGAACTTAGAACTAGTTTATTTTGTCAAGTTTCAAGGAGCTAGCACAAACCGTGTTTGATTTAGACTTCCAAACACATCTATATATATAGGAGGAAATAGAGTGAAACCTAAAAACTCAAACTGTTACTGGTAACGAACGCTTCATCCTAGAAGAGTGAAAGTTGGGCAGCTAAGTGGACTTAGTGAACTGATCATTACCACAGAGATCATCAAGGTCGGATGAAAAAAATTTTGCCGAGTATTCAGAAAACCAGTAGTATTTTGGAAGCTTGGAACACCTTTCCAATGAATGTGTTTTACGCAGTCTTTGTTTGTGGCTATTTCAAGAGGAAACAAACCACAAAGACAAAACTTAGAACTACTTTATTTTGTCAAGTTTCAAGGAGCTAGCACAAACCGTGTTTGATTTAGACTTAAAAAACACATCTATCTGTATAGGAGGAAATAGAGTGAAACCTAAAAATTCAAACTGTTACTGGTAACGAACGCTTCATCCTAGAAGAGTGAAAATTGGGCAGCTAAGTGGACTTAGTGAACTGATCATTACCACAGAGATCATCAAGGTCGGATGAAAAAAAATTTGCCGAGTATTCCGAAAACCAGTAGTTTTTTAGAAGCTTTGCACACCTTTCCAATGAATGTGTTTTACGCAGTCTTTGCTTGTGGCTATTTCAAGAGGAAACAAACCACAAAGACAGAACTTAGAACTACTTTATTTTGTCAAGTTTCAAGGAGCTAGCACAAACCGTGTTTGATTTAGACTTCCAAACACATCTATATATACAGGAGGAAATAGAGTGAAACCTAAAAACTCAAACTGTTACTGGTAAAGAACGCTTCATCCTAGAAGAGTGAATATTGGGCACCTAAGTGGACTAAGTAAACTGATCATTACCACAGAGATCATCAAGGTCGGATGAAAAAAATTTGCCAAGTATTCAGAAAACCAGTAGTTTTTTGGAAGCTTGGCACACCTTTCCAATGAAGGTGTTTTACGCAGTCTTTGCTTGTGGCTATTTCAAGAGGAAACAAACCACAAAGACAGAACTTAGAACTACTTTATTTTGTCAAGTTTCAAGGAGCTAGCACAAACCGTGTTTGATTTAGACTTAAAAAACACATCTATCTGTATAGGAGGAAACAGAGTGAAACCTAAAAAATCAAACTGTTACTGGTAACGAACGCTTCATCCTAGAAGAGTGAAAATTGGGCAGCTAAGTGGACTTAGTGAACTGATCATTATCACAGAGATCATCAATGTCGGATGAAAAAAAATTTGCCGAGTATTCAGAAAACCAGTAGTATTTTGGAAGCTTGGAACACCTTTCCAATGAATATGTTTTACGCAGTCTTTGCTTGTGGCTATTTCAAGAGAAAACAAACCACAAAGACAGAACTTAGAACTACTTTATTTTGTCAAGTTTCAAGGAGCTAGCACAAACCGTGTTTGATTTAGACTTAAAAAACACATCTATCTGTATAGGAGGAAATAGAGTGAAACCTAAAAATTCAAACTGTTACTGGTAACGAACGCTTCATCCTAGAAGAGTGAAAGTTGGGCAGCTAAGTGGACTTAGTGAACTGATCATTACCACAGAGATCATCAAGGTCGGATGAAAAAAAATTTGCCGAGTATTCAGAAAACCAGTAGTATTTTGGAAGCTTGGAACACCTTTCCAATGAATGTGTTTTACGCAGTCTTTGCTTGTGGCTATTTCAAGAGGAAACCAACCACAAAGACAGAACTTAGAACTACTTTATTTTGTCAAGTTTCAAGGAGCTAGCACAAACCGTGTTTGATTTAGACTTAAAAAACACATCTATCTGTATAGAAGGAAATAGAGTGAAACCTAAAAATTCAAACTGTTACTGGTAACGAACGCTTCATCCTAGAAGAGTGAAAATTGGGCAGCTAAGTGGACTTAGTGAACTGATCATTACCACAGAGATCATCAAGGTCGGATGAAAAAAAATTTGCCGAGTATTCCGAAAACCAGTAGTTTTTTGGAAGCTTGGCACACCTTTCCAATGAATGTGTTTTACGCAGTCTTTGCTTGTGGCTATTTCAAGAGGAAACAAACCACAAAGACAGAACTTAGAACTACTTTATTTTGTCAAGTTTCAAGGAGCTAGCACAAACCATGTTTGATTTAGACTTCGAAACACATCTATATATACAGGAGGAAATAGAGTGAAACCTAAAAACTCAAACTGTTACTGGTAAAGAACGCTTCATCCTAGAAGAGTGAATATTGGGCAGCTAAGTGGACTAAGTAAACTGATCATTACCACAGAGATCATCAAGGTCGGATGAAAAAAATTTGCCAAGTATTCAGAAAACCAGTAGTTTTTTGGAAGCTTGGCACACCTTTCCAATGAAGGTGTTTTACGCAGTCTTTGCTTGTGGCTATTTCAAGAGGAAACAAACCACAAAGACAGAACTAAGAACTACTTTATTTTGTCAAGTTTCAAGGAGCTAGCACAAACCGTGTTTGATTTAGACTTAAAAAACACATCTATCTGTATAGGAGGAAATAGAGTGAAACCTAAAAATTCAAACTGTTACTGGTAACGAACGCTTCATCCTAGAAGAGTGAAAATTGGGCAGCTAGTGGACTTAGTGAACTGATCATTACCACAGAGATCATCAAGGTCGGATGAAAAAAAATTTGCCGAGTATTCAGAAAACCAGTAGTTTTTTGGAAGCTTGGCACACCTTTCCAATGAATTTGTTTTACGCAGTCTTTGCTTGTGGCTATTTCAAGAGGAAACAAACCACAAAGACAGAACTTAGAACTACTTTATTTTGTCAAGTTTCAAGGAGCTAGCACAAACCGTGTTTGATTTAGACTTCCAAACACATCTATACATATAGGAGGAAATAGAGTGAAACCTAAAAACTCAAACTGTTACTGGTAACGAACGCTTCATCCTAGAAGAGTGAATATTGGGCAGCTAAGTGGACTAAGTAAACTGATCATTACCACAGAGATCATCAAGGTCGGATGAAAAAAAATATGCCGAGTATTCAGAAAACATGTAGTTTCTTGGAAGCTTGGCACACCTTTCCAATGAAGGTGTTTTACGCAGTCTTTGCTTGTGGCTATTTCAAGAGGAAACAAACCACAAAGACAGAACTTAGAACTACTTTATTTTGTCAAGTTTCAAGGAGCTAGCACAAACCGTGTTTGATTTAGACTTAAAAAACACATCTATCTGTATAGTAGGAAATAGAGTGAACCCTAAAAATTCAAACTGTTACTGGTAACAAACGCTTCATCCTAGAAGAGTGAAAATTGGGCAGCTAAGTGGACTTAGTGAACTGATCATTACCACAGAGATCATCAAGGTCGGATGAAAAAAAATTTGCCGAGTATTCAGAAAACCAGTAGTATTTTGGAAGCTTGGAACACCTTTCAAATGAATGTGTTTTACGCAGTCTTTGCTTGTGGCTATTTCAAGAGGAAACAAACCACAAAGACAGAACTTAGAACTACTTTATTTTGTCAAGTTTCAAGGAGCTAGCACAAACCGTGTTTGATTTAGACTTAAAAAACACATCTATCTGTATAGGAGGAAATAGAGTGAAACCTAAAAATTCAAACTGTTACTGGTAACAAACGCTTCATCCTAGAAGAGTGAAAGTTGGGCAGCTAAGTGGACTTAGTGAACTGATCATTACCAGAGAGATCATCAAGGTCGGATGAAAAAAAATTTGCCGATTATTCAGAAAACCAGTAGTATTTTGGAAGCTTGGAACACCTTTCCAATAAAGGTGTTTTACGCAGTCTTTGCTTGTGTCTATTTCAAGAGGAAACAAACCACAAAGACAGAACTTAGAACTACTTTATTTTGTCAAGTTTCAAGGAGCTAGCACAAACCGTGTTTGATTTAGACTTCCAAACACATCTATATATATAGGAGGAAATAGAGTGAAACCTAAAAACTCAAACTGTTACTGGTAACGAACGCTTCATCATAGAAGAGTGAATATTGGGCAGCTAAGTGGACTAAGTAAACTGATCATTACCACAGATATCATCAAGGTCAGATGAAAAAAAATTTGCCGAGTATTCAGAAAACCAGTAGTTTCTGGAAGCTTGGAACACCTTTCCAATAAAGGTGTTATTCGCAGTCTTTGCTTGTGGCTATATCAAGAGGAAACAAACCACAAAGACAGAACTTAGAACTACTTTATTTTGTCAAGTTTCAAGGAGCTAGCACAAACCGTGTTTGATTTAGACTTAAAAAACACATATATCTGTATAGGAGGAAATAGAGTGAAACCTAAAAATTCAAACTGTTACTGGTAACGAACGCTTCATCCTAGAAGAGTGAAAATTGGGCAGCTAAGTGGACTTAGTGAACTGATCATTACCACAGAGATCATCAAGGTCGGATGAAAAAAAATTTGCCGAGTATTCCGAAAACCAGTAGTTTTTTGGAAGCTTGGCACACCTTTCCAATGAATGTGTTTTACGCAGTCTTTGCTTGTGGCTATTTCAAGAGGAAACAAACCACAAAGACAGAACTTAGAACTACTTTATTTTGTCAAGTTTCAAGGAGCTAGCACAAACCATGTTTGATTTAGACTTCGAAACACATCTATATATACAGGAGGAAATAGAGTGAAACCTAAAAACTCAAACTGTTACTGGTAAAGAACGCTTCATCCTAGAAGAGTGAATATTGGGCAGCTAAGTGGACTAAGTAAACTGATCATTACCACAGAGATCATCAAGGTCGGATGAAAAAAATTTGCCAAGTATTCAGAAAACCAGTAGTTTTTTGGAAGCTTGGCACACCTTTCCAATGAAGGTGTTTTACGCAGTCTTTGCTTGTGGCTATTTCAAGAGGAAACAAACCACAAAGACAGAACTAAGAACTACTTTATTTTGTCAAGTTTCAAGGAGCTAGCACAAACCGTGTTTGATTTAGACTTAAAAAACACATCTATCTGTATAGGAGGAAATAGAGTGAAACCTAAAAATTCAAACTGTTACTGGTAACGAACGCTTCATCCTAGAAGAGTGAAAATTGGGCAGCTAAGTGGACTTAGTGAACTGATCATTACCACAGAGATCATCAAGGTCGGATGAAAAAAAATTTGCCGAGTATTCAGAAAACCAGTAGTTTTTTGGAAGCTTGGCACACCTTTCCAATGAATTTGTTTTACGCAGTCTTTGCTTGTGGCTATTTCAAGAGGAAACAAACCACAAAGACAGAACTTAGAACTACTTTATTTTGTCAAGTTTCAAGGAGCTAGCACAAACCGTGTTTGATTTAGACTTCCAAACACATCTATACATATAGGAGGAAATAGAGTGAAACCTAAAAACTCAAACTGTTACTGGTAACGAACGCTTCATCCTAGAAGAGTGAATATTGGGCAGCTAAGTGGACTAAGTAAACTGATCATTACCACAGAGATCATCAAGGTCGGATGAAAAAAAATTTGCCGAGTATTCAGAAAACATGTAGTTTCTTGGAAGCTTGGCACACCTTTCCAATGAAGGTGTTTTACGCAGTCTTTGCTTGTGGCTATTTCAAGAGGAAACAAACCACAAAGACAGAACTTAGAACTACTTTATTTTGTCAAGTTTCAAGGAGCTAGCACAAACCGTGTTTGATTTAGACTTAAAAAACACATCTATCTGTATAGTAGGAAATAGAGTGAAACCTAAAAATTCAAACTGTTACTGGTAACAAACGCTTCATCCTAGAAGAGTGAAAATTGGGCAGCTAAGTGGACTTAGTGAACTGATCATTACCACAGAGATCATCAAGGTCGGATGAAAAAAAATTTGCCGAGTATTCAGAAAACCAGTAGTATTTTGGAAGCTTGGAACACCTTTCAAATGAATGTGTTTTACGCAGTCTTTGCTTGTGGCTATTTCAAGAGGAAACAAACCACAAAGACAGAACTTAGAACTACTTTATTTTGTCACGTTTCAAGAAGCTAGCACAAACCGTGTTTGATTTAGACTTAAAAAACACATCTATCTGTATAGGAATTAAATAGAGTGAAACCTAAAAATTCAAACTGTTACTGGTAATGAACGCTTCATCCTAGAAGAGTGAAAATTGGGCAGCTAAGTGGACTTAGTGAACTGATCATTACCACAGAGATCATCAAGGTCGGATGAGAAAAAATTTGCCGAGTATTCAGAAAACCAGTAGTATTTTGGAAGCTTGGAACACCTTTCCAATAAAGGTGTTTTACGCAGTCTTTGCTTGTGGCTATTTCAAGAGGAAACAAACCACAAAGACAGAACTTAGAACTACTTTATTTTGTCAAGTTTCAAGAGCTAGCACAAACCGTGTTTGATTTAGACTTCCAAACACATCTATATATATAGGAGGAAATAGAGTGAAACCTAAAAACTCAAACTGTTACTGGTAACGAACGCTTCATCCTAGAAGAGTGAATATTGGGCAGCTAAGTGGACTAAGTAAACTGATCATTACCACAGAGATCATCAAGGTCGGATGAAAAAAAATTTGCCGAGTATTCAGAAAACCAGTAGTTTCTTGGAAGCTTGGCACACCTTTCCAATGAAGGTGTTTTACGCAGTCTTTGCTTGTGGCTATTTCAAGAGGAAACAAACCACAAAGACAGAACTTAGAACTACTCTATTTTGTCAAGTTTCAAGGAGCTAGCACAAACCGTGTTTGATTTAGACTTAAAAAACACATCTATCTGTATAGGAGGAAATAGAGTGAAACCTAAAAATTCAAACTGTTGCTGTTAACGAACCCCTCATCCTAGAAGAGTGAAAATTGGGCAGCTAAGTGGACTTCGTGAACTGATCATTACCACAGAGATCATCAAGGTCGGATGAAAAAAAATTTGCCGAGTATTCAGAAAACCAGTAGTATTTTGGAAGCTTGGAACACCTTTCCAATAAAGGTGTTTTACGCAGTCTTTGCTTGTGGCTATTTCAAGAGGAAACAAACCACAAAGACAGAATTTGGAACTACTTTATTTTGTCATGTTTCAAGGAGCTAGCACAAACCGTGTTTGATTTAGACTTCCAAACACATCTATATATATAGGAGGAAATAGAGTGAAACCAAAAACTCAAACTGTTACTGGTAAAGAACGCGTCATCCTAGAAGAGTGAATATTGGGCAGCTAAGTTACCTAAGTAAACTGATCATTACAACAGATATCATCAAGGTCGGATGAAAAAAATTTGCCAAGTATTCAGAAAACCAGTAGTTTTTTGGAAGCTTGGCACACCTTTCCAATGAAGGTGTTTTACGCAGTCTTTGCTTGTGGCTATTTCAAGAGGAAACAAACCACAAAGACAGAACTTAGAACTACTTTATTTTGTCAAGTTTCAAGGAGCTAGCACAAACCGTGTTTGATTTAGACTTAAAAACACATCTATCTGTATAGGAGGAAATAGAGTGAAACCTAAAAATTCAAACTGTTACTGGTAACGAACGCTTCATCCTAGAAGAGTGAAAATTGGGCAGCTAAGTGGACTTAGTGAACTGATCATTACCACAGAGATCATCAAGGTCGGATGAAAAAAAATTTGCCGAGTATTCAGAAAACATGTAGTTTCTTGGAAGCTTGGCACACCTTTCCAATGAAGGTGTTTTACGCAGTCTTTGCTTGTGGCTATTTCAAGAGGAAACAAACCACAAAGACAGAACTTAGAACTACTTTATTTTGTCAAGTTTCAAGGAGCTAGCACAAACCGTGTTTGATTTAGATTTAAAAAACACATCTATCTGTATAGTAGGAAATAGAGTGAAACCTAAAAATTCAAACTGTTACTGGTAACAAACGCTTCATCCTAGAAGAGTGAAAATTGGGCAGCTAAGTGGACTTAGTGAACTGATCATTACCACAGAGATCATCAAGGTCGGATGAAAAAAAATTTGCCGAGTATTCAGAAAACCAGTAGTATTTTGGAAGCTTGGAACACCTTTCAAATGAATGTGTTTTACGCAGTCTTTGCTTGTGGCTATTTCAAGAGGAAACAAACCACAAAGACAGAACTTAGAACTACTTTATTTTGTCACGTTTCAAGAAGCTAGCACAAACCGTGTTAGATTTAGACTTAAAAAACACATCTATCTGTATAGGAATTAAATAGAGTGAAACCTAAAAATTCAAACTGTTACTGGTAATGAACGCTTCATCCTAGAAGAGTGAAAATTGGGCAGCTAAGTGGACTTAGTGAACTGATCATTACCACAGAGATCATCAAGGTCGGATGAGAAAAAATTTGCCGAGTATTCAGAAAACCAGTAGTATTTTGGAAGCTTGGAACACCTTTCCAATAAAGGTGTTTTACGCAGTCTTTGCTTGTGGCTATTTCAAGAGGAAACAAACCACAAAGACAGAACTTAGAACTACTTTATTTTGTCAAGTTTCAAGGAGCTAGCACAAACCGTGTTTGATTTAGACTTCCAAACACATCTATATATATAGGAGGAAATAGAGTGAAACCTAAAAACTCAAACTGTTACTGGTAACGAACGCTTCATCCTAGAAGAGTGAATATTGGGCAGCTAAGTGGACTAAGTAAACTGATCATTACCACAGAGATCATCAAGGTCGGATGAAAAAAAATTTGCCGAGTATTCAGAAAACTAGTAGTTTCTTGGAAGCTTAGCACACCTTTCCAATGAAGGTGTTTTACGCAGTCTTTGCTTGTGGCTATTTCAAGAGGAAACAAACCACAAAGACAGAACTTAGAACTACTCTATTTTGTCAAGTTTCAAGGAGCTAGCACAAACCGTGTTTGATTTAGTCTTAAAAAACACATCTATCTGTATAGGAGGAAATAGAGTGAAACCTAAAAATTCAAACTGTTGCTGTTAACGAACGCTTCATCCTAGAAGAGTGAAAATTGGGCAGCTAAGTGGACTTCGTGAACTGATCATTACCACAGAGATCATCAAGGTCGGATGAAAAAAAATTTGCCGAGTATTCAGAAAACCAGTAGTATTTTGGAAGCTTGGAACACCTTTCCAATAAAGGTGTTTTACGCAGTCTTTGCTTGTGGCTATTTCAAGAGGAAACAAACCACAAAGACAGAACTTAGAACTACTTTATTTTGTCAAGTTTCAAGGAGCTAGCACAAACCATGTTTGATATAGACTTCGAAACACATCTATATATACAGGAGGAAATAGAGTGAAACCTAAAAACTCAAACTGTTACTGGTAAAGAACGCTTCATCCTAGAAGAGTGAATATTGGGCAGCTAAGTGGACTAAGTAAACTGATCATTACCACAGAGATCATCAAGGTCGGATGAAAAAAATTTGCCAAGTATTCAGAAAACCAGTAGTTTTTTGGAAGCTTGGCACACCTTTCCAATGAAGGTGTTTTACGCAGTCTTTGCTTGTGGCTATTTCAAGAGGAAACAAACCACAAAGACAGAACTAAGAACTACTTTATTTTGTCAAGTTTCAAGGAGCTAGCACAAACCGTGTTTGATTTAGACTTAAAAAACACATCTATCTGTATAGGAGGAAATAGAGTGAAACCTAAAAATTCAAACTGTTACTGGTAACGAACGCTTCATCCTAGAAGAGTGAAAATTGGGCAGCTAAGTGGACTTAGTGAACTGATCATTACCACAGAGATCATCAAGGTCAGATGAAAAAAAATTTGCCGAGTATTCAGAAAACCAGTAGTTTTTTGGAAGCTTGGCACACCTTTCCAATGAATTTGTTTTACGCAGTCTTTGCTTGTGGCTATTTCAAGAGGAAACAAACCACAAAGACAGAACTTAGAACTACTTTATTTTGTCAAGTTTCAAGGAGCTAGCACAAACCGTGTTTGATTTAGACTTCCAAACACATCTATACATATAGGAGGAAATAGAGTGAAACCTAAAAACTCAAACTGTTACTGGTAACGAACGCTTCATCCTAGAAGAGTGAATATTGGGCAGCTAAGTGGACTAAGTAAACTGATCATTACCACAGAGATCATCAAGGTCGGATGAAAAAAAATTTGCCGAGTATTCAGAAAACATGTAGTTTCTTGGAAGCTTGGCACACCTTTCCAATGAAGGTGTTTTACGCAGTCTTTGCTTGTGGCTATTTCAAGAGGAAACAAACCACAAAGACAGAACTTAGAACTACTTTATTTTGTCAAGTTTCAAGGAGCTAGCACAAACCGTGTTTGATTTAGACTTAAAAAACACATCTATCTGTATAGTAGGAAATAGAGTGAAACCTAAAAATTCAAACTGTTACTGGTAACAAACGCTTCATCCTAGAAGAGTGAAAATTGGGCAGCTAAGTGGACTTAGTGAACTGATCATTACCACAGAGATCATCAAGGTCGGATGAAAAAAAATTTGCCGAGTATTCAGAAAACCAGTAGTATTTTGGAAGCTTGGAACACCTTTCCAATGAATGTGTTTTACGCAGTCTTTGCTTGTGGCTATTTCAAGAGGAAACCAACCACAAAGACAGAACTTAGAACTACTTTATTTTGTCAAGTTTCAAGGAGCTAGCACAAACCGTGTTTGATTTAGACTTAAAAAACACATCTATCTGTATAGAAGGAAATAGAGTGAAACCTAAAAATTCAAACTGTTACTGGTAACGAACGCTTCATCCTAGAAGAGTGAAAATTGGGCAGCTAAGTGGACTTAGTGAACTGATCATTACCACAGAGATCATCAAGGTCGGATGAAAAAAAATTTGCCGAGTATTCCGAAAACCAGTAGTTTTTTGGAAGCTTGGCACACCTTTCCAATGAATGTGTTTTACGCAGTCTTTGCTTGTGGCTATTTCAAGAGGAAACAAACCACAAAGACAGAACTTAGAACTACTTCATTTTGTCAAGTTTCAAGGAGCTAGCACAAACCATGTTTGATTTAGACTTCGAAACACATCTATATATACAGGAGGAAATAGAGTGAAACCTAAAAACTCAAACTGTTACTGGTAAAGAACGCTTCATCCTAGAAGAGTGAATATTGGGCAGCTAAGTGGACTAAGTAAACTGATCATTACCACAGAGATCATCAAGGTCGGATGAAAAAAATTTGCCAAGTATTCAGAAAACCAGTAGTTTTTTGGAAGCTTGGCACACCTTTCCAATGAAGGTGTTTTACGCAGTCTTTGCTTGTGGCTATTTCAAGAGGAAACAAACCACAAAGACAGAACTAAGAACTACTTTATTTTGTCAAGTTTCAAGGAGCTAGCACAAACCGTGTTTGATTTAGACTTAAAAAACACATCTATCTGTATAGGAGGAAATAGAGTGAAACCTAAAAATTCAAACTGTTACTGGTAACGAACGCTTCATCCTAGAAGAGTGAAAATTGGGCAGCTAAGTGGACTTAGTGAACTGATCATTACCACAGAGATCATCAAGGTCGGATGAAAAAAAATTTGCCGAGTATTCAGAAAACCAGTAGTTTTTTGGAAGCTTGGCACACCTTTCCAATGAATTTGTTTTACGCAGTCTTTGCTTGTGGCTATTTCAAGAGGAAACAAACCACAAAGACAGAACTTAGAACTACTTTATTTTGTCAAGTTTCAAGGAGCTAGCACAAACCGTGTTTGATTTAGACTTCCAAACACATCTATACATATAGGAGGAAATAGAGTGAAACCTAAAAACTCAAACTGTTACTGGTAACGAACGCTTCATCCTAGAAGAGTGAATTTTGGGCAGCTAAGTGTACTAAGTAAACTGATCATTACCACAGAGATCATCAAGGTCGGATGAAAAAAAATTTGCCGAGTATTCAGAAAACATGTAGTTTCTTGGAAGCTTGGCACACCTTTCCAATGAAGGTGTTTTACGCAGTCTTTGCTTGTGGCTATTTCAAGAGGAAACAAACCACAAAGACAGAACTTAGAACTACTTTATTTTGTCAAGTTTCAAGGAGCTAGCAAAAACCGTGTTTGATTTAGACTTAAAAAACACATCTATCTGTGTAGTAGGAAATAGAGTGAAACCTAAAAATTCAAACTGTTACTGGTAACAAACGCTTCATCCTAGAAGAGTGAAAATTGGGCAGCTAAGTGGACTTAGTGAACTGATCATTACCACAGAGATCATCAAGGTCGGATGAAAAAAAATTTGCCGAGTATTCAGAAAACCAGTAGTATTTTGGAAGCTTGGAACACCTTTCAAATGAATGTGTTTTACGCAGTCTTTGCTTGTGGCTATTTCAAGAGGAAACAAACCACAAAGACAGAACTTAGAACTACTTTTTTTTGTCACGTTTCAAGAAGCTAGCACAAACCGTGTTTGATTTAGACTTAAAAAACACATCTATCTGTATAGGAATTAAATAGAGTGAAACCTAAAAATTCAAACTGTTACTGGTAATGAACGCTTCATCCTAGAAGAGTGAAAATTGGGCAGCTAAGTGGACTTAGTGAACTGATCATTACCACAGAGATCATCAAGGTCGGATGAGAAAAAATTTGCCGAGTATTCAGAAAACCAGTAGTATTTTGGAAGCTTGGAACACCTTTCCAATAAAGGTGTTTTACGCAGTCTTTGCTTGTGGCTATTTCCAGAGGAAACAAACCACAAAGACAGAACTTAGAACTACTTTATTTTGTCAAGTTTCAAGGAGCTAGCACAAACCGTGTTTGATTTAGACTTCCAAACACATCTATATATATAGGAGGAAATAGAGTGAAACCTAAAAACTCAAACTGTTACTGGTAACGAACGCTTCATCCTAGAAGAGTGAATATTGGGCAGCTAAGTGGACTAAGTAAACTGATCATTACCACAGAGATCATCAAGGTCGGATGAAAAAAAATTTGCCGAGTATTCAGAAAACCAGTAGTTTCTTGGAAGCTTGGCACACCTTTCCAATGAAGGTGTTTTACGCAGTCTTTGCTTGTGGCTATTTCAAGAGGAAACAAACCACAAAGACAGAACTTAGAACTACTCTATTTTGTCAAGTTTCAAGGAGCTAGCACAAACCGTGTTTGATTTAGACTTAAAAAACACATCTATCTGTATAGGAGGAAATAGAGTGAAACCTAAAAATTCAAACTGTTGCTGTTAACGAACGCTTCATCCTAGAAGAGTGAAAATTGGGCAGCTAAGTGGACTTCGTGAACTGATCATTACCACAGAGATCATCAAGGTCGGATGAAAAAAAATTTGCCGAGTATTCAGAAAACCAGTAGTATTTTGGAAGCTTGGAACACCTTTCCAATAAAGGTGTTTTACGCAGTCTTTGCTTGTGGCTATTTCAAGAGGAAACAAACCACAAAGACAGAACTTAGAACTACTTTATTTTGTCAAGTTTCAAGGAGCTAGCACAAACCGTGTTTGATTTAGACTTCCAAACACATCTATATATATAGGAGGAAATAGAGTGAAACCAAAAACTCAAACTGTTACTGGTAAAGAACGCGTCATCCTAGAAGAGTGAATATTGGGCAGCTAAGTTACCTAAGTAAACTGATCATTACAACAGATATCATCAAGGTCGGATGAAAAAAATTTGCCAAGTATTCAGAAAACCAGTAGTTTTTTGGAAGCTTGGCACACCTTTCCAATGAAGGTGTTTTACGCAGTCTTTGCTTGTGGCTATTTCAAGAGGAAACAAACCACAAAGACAGAACTTAGAACTACTTTATTTTGTCAAGTTTCAAGGAGCTAGCACAAACCGTGTTTGATTTAGACTTAAAAACACATCTATCTGTATAGGAGGAAATAGAGTGAAACCTAAAAATTCAAACTGTTACTGGTAACGAACGCTTCATCCTAGAAGAGTGAAAATTGGGCAGCTAAGTGGACTTAGAGAACTGATCATTATCACAGAGATCATCAATGTCGGATGAAAAAAAATTTGCCGAGTATTCAGAAAACCGGTAGTATTTTGGAAGCTTGGAACACCTTTCCAATGAATGTGTTTTACGCAGTATTGCTTGTGGCTATTTCAAGAGGAAACAAACCACAAAGAGAGAACTAAGAACTACTTTATTTTGTCAAGTTTCAAGGAGCTAGCACAAACTGTGTTTGATTTAGACTTAAAAAACACATCTATCTGTATAGGAGGAAATAGAGTGAAACCTAAAAATTCAAACTGTTACTGGTAACGAACGCTTCATCCTAGAAGAGTGAAAATTGGGCAGCTAAGTGGACTTAGTGAACTGATCATTACCACAGAGATCATCAAGGTCGGATGAAAAAAAATTTGCCGAGTATTCAGAAAACATGTAGTTTCTTGGAAGCTTGGCACACCTTTCCAATGAAGGTGTTTTACGCAGTCTTTGCTTGTGGCTATTTCAAGAGGAAACAAACCACAAAGACAGAACTTAGAACTACTTTATTTTGTCAAGTTTCAAGGAGCTAGCACAAACCGTGTTTGATTTAGACTTAAAAAACACATCTATCTGTATAGTAGGAAATAGAGTGAAACCTAAAAATTCAAACTGTTACTGGTAACAAACGCTTCATCCTAGAAGAGTGAAAATTGGGCAGCTAAGTGGACTTAGTGAACTGATCATTACCACAGAGATCATCAAGGTCGGATGAAAAAAAATTTGCCGAGTATTCAGAAAACCAGTAGTATTTTGGAAGCTTGGAACACCTTTCAAATGAATGTGTTTTACGCAGTCTTTGCTTGTGGCTATTTCAAGAGGAAACAAACCACAAAGACAGAACTTAGAACTACTTTATTTTGTCACGTTTCAAGAAGCTAGCACAAACCGTGTTTGATTTAGACTTAAAAAACACATCTATCTGTATAGGAATTAAATAGAGTGAAACCTAAAAATTCAAACTGTTACTGGTAATGAACGCTTCATCCTAGAAGAGTGAAAATTGGGCAGCTAAGTGGACTTAGTGAACTGATCATTACCACAGAGATCATCAAGGTCGGATGAGAAAAAATTTGCCGAGTATTCAGAAAACCAGTAGTATTTTGGAAGCTTGGAACACCTTTCCAATAAAGGTGTTTTACGCAGTCTTTGCTTGTGGCTATTTCAAGAGGAAACAAACCACAAAGACAGAACTTAGAACTACTTTATTTTGTCAAGTTTCAAGGAGCTAGCACAAACCGTGTTTGATTTAGACTTCCAAACACATCTATATATATAGGAGGAAATAGAGTGAAACCTAAAAACTCAAACTGTTACTGGTAACGAACGCTTCATCCTAGAAGAGTGAATATTGGGCAGCTAAGTGGACTAAGTAAACTGATCATTACCACAGAGATCATCAAGGTCGGATGAAAAAAAATTTGCCGAGTATTCAGAAAACCAGTAGTTTCTTGGAAGCTTGGCATACCTTTCCAATGAAGGTGTTTTACGCAGTCTTTGCTTGTGGCTATTTCAAGAGGAAACAAACCACAAAGACAGAACTTAGAACTACTCTATTTTGTCAAGTTTCAAGGAGCTAGCACAAACCGTGTTTGATTTAGACTTAAAAAACACATCTATCTTTATAGGAGGAAATAGAGTGAAACCTAAAAATTCAAACTGTTGCTGTTAACGAACGCTTCATCCTAGAAGAGTGAAAATTGGGCAGCTAAGTGGACTTCGTGAACTGATCATTACCACAGAGATCATCAAGGTCGGATGAAAAAAAATTTGCCGAGTATTCAGAAAACCAGTAGTATTTTGGAAGCTTGGAACACCTTTCCAATAAAGGTGTTTTACGCAGTCTTTGCTTGTGGCTATTTCAAGAGGAAACAAACCACAAAGACAGAACTTAGAACTACTTTATTTTGTCAAGTTTCAAGGAGCTAGCACAAACCGTGTTTGATTTAGACTTAAAAAACACATCTATCTGTATAGGAGGAAATAGAGTGAAACCTAAAAATTCAAACTGTTACTGGTAACGAACGCTTCATCCTAGAAGAGTGAAAGTTGGGCAGCTAAGTGGACTTAGTGAACTGATCATTACCACAGAGATCATCAAGGTCGGATGAAAAAAAATTTGCCGAGTATTCAAAAAACCAGTAGTATTTTGGAAGCTTGGAACACCTTTCCAATGAATGTGTTTTACGCAGTCTTTGCTTGTGGCTATTTCAAGAGGAAACAAACCACAAAGACAGAACTTAGAACTACTTTATTTTGTCAGGTTTCAAGGAGCTAGCACAAACCGTGTTTGATTTAGACTTAAAAAACACATCTATCTGTATAGGAGGAAAAAGAGTGAAACCTAAAAATTCAAACTGTTACTGGTAACGAACGCTTCATCCTAGAAGAGTGAAAATTGGGCAGCTAAGTGGACTTAGTGAACTGATCATTACCACAGAGATCATCAAGGTCGGATGAAAAAAAATTTGCCGAGTATTCAGAAAACATGTAGTTTCTTGGAAGCTTGGCACACCTTTCCAATGAATGTGTTTTACGCAGTCTTTGCTTGTGGCTATTTGAAGAGGAAACAAACCACAAAGACAGAACTTAGAACTACTTTATTTTGTCAAGTTTCAAGGAGCTAGCACAAACCGTGTTTGATTTAGACTTCCAAACACATCTATATATATAGGAGGAAATAGAGTGAAACCAAAAACTCAAACTGTTACTGGTAAAGAACGCGTCATCCTAGAAGAGTGAATATTGGGCAGCTAAGTTACCTAAGTAAACTGATCATTACCACAGATATCATCAAGGTCGGATGAAAAAAATTTGCCAAGTATTCAGAAAACCAGTAGTTTTTTGGAAGCTTGGCACACCTTTCCAATGAAGGTGTTTTACACAGTCTTTGCTTGTGGCTATTTCAAGAGGAAACAAACCACAAAGACAGAACTTAGAACTACTTTATTTTGTCAAGTTTCAAGGAGCTAGCACAAACCGTGTTTGATTTAGACTTAAAAACACATCTATCTGTATAGAAGGAAATAGAGTGAAACCTAAAAATTGAAACTGTTACTGGTAACGAACGCTTCATCCTAGAAGAGTGAAAATTGGGCAGCTAAGTGGACTTAGAGAACTGATCATTATCACAGAGATCATCAATGTCGGATGAAAAAAAATTTGCCGAGTATTCAGAAAACCAGTAGTATTTTGGAAGCTTGGAACACCTTTCCAATGAATGTGTTTTACGCAGTATTGCTTGTGGCTATTTCAAGAGGAAACAAACCACAAAGACAGAACTTAGAACTACTTTATTTTGTCAAGTTTCAAGGAGCTAGCACAAACCGTGTTTGATTTAGACTTAAAAAACACATCGATCTGTATAGGAGGAAATAGAGTGAAACCTAAAAATTCAAACTGTTACTGGTAACGAACGCTTCATCCTAGAAGAGTGAAAATTGGGCAGCTAAGTGGACTTAGTGAACTGATCATTACCACAGAGATCATCAAGGTCGGATGAAAAAAAATTTGCCGAGTATTCAGAAAACCAGTAGTATTTTGGAAGCTTGGAACACCTTTCCAATAAAGGTGTTTTACGCAGTCCTTGCTTGTGGCTATTTCAAGAGGAAACAAACCACAAAGACAGAACTTAGAACTACTTTATTTTTCAAGTTTCAAGGAGCTAGCACAAACCGTGTTTGATTTAGACTTCCAAACACATCTATATATATAGGAGGAAATAGAGTGAAACCTAAAAATTCAAACTGTTACTGGTAAAGAACGCTTCATCCTAGAAGAGTGAAAGTTGGGCAGCTAAGTGGACTAAGTAAACTGATCATTACCACAGAGATCATCAAGTTCGGATGAAAAAAAATTGCCGAGTATTCAGAAAACCAGTAGTTTTTTGGAAGCTTGGCACACCTTTCCAATGAAGGTGTTTTACGCAGTCTTTGCTTGTGGCTATTTCAAGAGGAAAAAAACCACAAAGACAGAACTTAGAACTACTTTATTTTGTCAAATTTCAAGGAGCTAGCACAAACCGTGTTTGATTTAGACTTAAAAAACACATCTATCTGTATAGGAGGAAATAGAGTGAAACCTAAAAATTCAAACTGTTACTGGTAACGAACGCTTCATCCTAGAAGAGTGAAAATTGGGCAGCTAAGTGGACTTAGTGAACTGATCATTATCACAGAGATCATCAAGGTCGGATGAAAAAAAATTTGCCGAGTATTCAGAAAACCAGTAGTTTTTTGGAAGCTTGGAACACCTTTCCAATGAATGTGTTTTACGCAGTCTTTGCTTGTGGCTATTACAAGAGGAAACACACCACAAAAACAGAACTTAGAACTACTTTATTTTGTCAAGTCAAGGAGCTAGCAAAAACCGTGTTTGATTTAGACTTCCAAACACATCTATATATATAGGAGGAAATAGAGTGAAAACTAAAAACTCAAACTGTTACTGGTAACGAACGCTTCATCCTAGAAGAGTGAATATTGGGCAGCTAAGTGGACTAAGTAAACTGATCATTACCACAGAGATCATCAAGGTCGGATGAAAAAAAATTTGCCGAGTATTCAGAAAACCAGTAGTTTCTTGGAAGCTTGGCACACCTTTCCAATGAAGGTGTTTTACGCAGTCTTTGCTTGTGGCTATTTCAAGAGGAAACAAACCACAAAGACAGAACTTAGAAATACTTTATTTTGTCAAGTTTCAAGGAGCTAGCACAAACCGTGTTTGATTTAGACTTAAAAAACACATCTATCTGTATAGGAGGAAATAGAGTGAAACCTAAAAATTCAAACTGTTACTGGTAACGAACGCTTCATCCGAGAAGAGTGAAAATTGGGCAGCTAAGTGGACTTAGTGAACTGATCATTACCACAGACATCATCAAGGTCGGATGAAAAAAAATTTGCCGAGTATTCAGAAAACCAGTAGTATTTTGAAGCTTGGAACACCTTTCCAATAAAGGTGTTTTACACAGTCTTTGCTTGTGGCTATTTCAAGAGGAAACAAACCACAAAGACAGAACTTAGAACTACTTTATTTTGTCAAGTTTCAAGGAGCTAGCACAAACCGTGTTTGATTTAGACTTAAAAAACACATCTATCTGTATAGGAGGAAATAGAGTGAAACCTAAAAATTCAAACTGTTACTGGTAACGAACGCTTCATCCGAGAAGAGTGAAAATTGGGCAGCTAAGTGGACTTAGTGAACTGATCATTACCACAGACATCATCAAGGTCGGATGAAAAAAAAATTTGCCGAGTATTCAGAAAACCAGTAGTATATTGGAAGCTTGGAACACCTTTCCAATAAAGGTGTTTTACGCAGTCTTTGCTTGTGGCTATTTCAAGAGGAAACAAACCACAAAGACAGAACTTAGAACTACTTTATTTTGTCAAGTTTCAAGGAGCTAGCACAAACCGTGTTTGATTTAGACTTCCAAACACATCTATATATATAGGAGGAAATAGAGTGAAACCTAAAAACTCAAACTGTTACTGGTAATGAACGCTTCATCCTAGAAGAGTGAATATTGGGCAGCTAAGTGGACTAAGTAAACTGATCATTACCACAGAGATCATCAAGGTCGGATGAAAAAAAATTTGCCGAGTATTCAGAAAACCAGTAGTTTCTTGGAAGCTTGGCACACCTTTCCAATGAAGGTGTTTTATGCAGTCTTTGCTTGTGGCTATTTCAAGAGGAAACATACCACAAAGACAGAACTAAGAACTACTTTATTTTGTCAAGTTTCAAGGAGCTAGCACAAACCGTGTTTGATTTAGACTTAAAAAACACATCTATCTGTATAGGAGGAAATAGAGTGAAACGTAAAAATTCAAACTGTTACTGGTAACGAACGCTTCATCCTAGAAGAGTGAAAATTGGGCAGCTAAGTGGACTTAGTGAACTGATCATTACCACAGAGATCATCAAGGTCGGATGAAAAAAAATTTGCCAAGTATTCAGAAAACCAGTAGTATTTTGGAAGCTTGGAACACCTTTCCAATGAATGTGTTTTACGCAGTCTTTGCTTGTGGTTATTTCAAGAGGAAACAAACCACAAAGACAGAACTTAGAACTACTTTATTTTGTCAAGTTTCAAGGAGCTAGCACAAACCGTGTTTGATTTAGACTTAAAAAACACATCTATCTGTATAGGAGGAAATAGAGTGAAACCTAAAAATTCAAACTGTTACTGGTAACGAACGCTTCATCCTAGTAGAGTGAAAATTGGGCAGCTAAGTGGACTTAGTGAACTGATCATTACCACAGAGATCATCAAGGTCGGATGAGAAAAAATTTGCCGAGTATTCAGAAAACCAGAAGTATTTTGGAAGCTTGGAACACCTTTCCAATAAAGGTGTTTTACACAGTCTTTGCTTGTGGCTATTTCAAGAGGAAACAAACCACAAAGACAGAACTTAGAACTACTTTATTTTGTCAAGTTTCAAGGAGCTAGCACAAACCGTGTTTGATTTAGACTTCCAAACACATCTATATATATAGGAGGAAATAGAGTGAAACCTAAAAACTCAAACTGTTACTGGTAACGAACGATTCATCCTAGAAGAGTGAATATTGGGCAGCTAAGTGGACTAAGTAAACTGATCATTACCACAGAGATCATCAAGGTCGGATGAAAAAAAATTTGCCGAGTATTCAGAAAACCAGTAGTTTCTTGGGAGCTTGGCACACCTTTACAATGAAGGTGTTTTATGCAGTCTTTGCTTGTGGCTATTTCAAGAGGAAACAAACCACAAAGACACAACTTAGAACTACTTTATTTTGTCAAGTTTCAAGGTGCTAGCACAAACCGTGTTTCATTTAGACTTAAAAAACACATCTATCTGTATAGGAGGAAATAGAGTGAAACCTAAAAATTCAAACTGTTACTGGTAACGAACGCTTCATCCTAGAAGAGTGAAAGTTGGGCAGCTAAGTGGACTTAGTGAACTGATCATTACCACAGAGGTCATCAAGGTCGGATGAAAAAAAATTTGCCGAGTATTCAGAAAACCAGTATTTTGGAAGCTTGGAACACCTTTCCAATAAAGGTGTTTTACACAGTCTTTGCTTGTGGCTTTTTCAAGAGGAAACAAACCACAAAGACAGAACTTAGAACTACTTTATTTTGTCAAGTTTCAAGGAGCTAGCACAAACCGTGTTTGATTTAGACTTAAAAAACACATCTATCTGTATAGGAGGAAATAGAGTGAAACCTGAAAATTCAAACTGTTACTGGTAACGAATGCTTCATCCTAGAAGAGTGAAAGTTGGGCAGCTAAGTGGACTTAGTGAACTGATCATTACCACAGAGATTATCAACGTCGGATGAAAAAAAATTTGCCGAGTATTCAGAAAACCATTAGTATTTTGGAAGCTTGGAACACCTTTCCAATGAATGTGTTTTACGCAGTCTTTGCTTGTGGCTATTTCAAGAGGAAACAAACCACAAAGACAGAACTTAGAACAACTGATTTTGTCAAGTTTCAAGGAGCTAGAACAAACCGTGATTGATTTAGACTTTAAAAACACATCTATCTGTATAGGAGGAAATAGAGTGAAACCTAAAAATTCAAACTGTTACTGGTAACGAACGCTTCATCCTTGAAGAGTGAATATTGGGCAGCTAAGTGGACTAAGTAAACTGATCATTACCACAGAGATCATCAAGGTCGGATGAAAAAAAATTTGCCGAGTATTCAGAAAACCAGTAGTTTTTTGGAAGCTTGGCACACCTTTCCAATGAAGGTGTTTTACGCAGTCTTTGCTTGTGGCTATTTCAAGAGGAATCAAACCACAAAGACAGAACTTAGAACTACTTTATTTTGTCAAGTTTCAAGGAGCTAGCAAAAACCGTGTTTGATTTAGACTTAAAAAACAATCTATCTGTATAGGAGGAAATAGAGTGATACCTAAAAATTCAAACTGTTACTGGTAATGAACGCTTCATCCTAGAAGAGTGAAAGTTGGGCAGCTAAGTGGACTTAGTTAACTGATCATTACCACAGAGATCATCAAGGTAAGATGAAAAAAAATTTGCCGAGTATTCAGAAAACCAGTAGTATTTTGGAAGCTTGGAACACCTTTCCAATGAATGTGTTTTACGCAGTCTTTGCTTGTGGCTATTTCAAGAGGAAACAAACCACAAAGACAGAACTTAGAACTACTTTATTTTGTGAAGTTTCAAGGAGCTAGCCCAAACCGTGTTTGATTTAGACTTAAAAAACACATCTATCTGTATAGGAGGAAATAGAGTGAAACCTAAAAATTCAAACTGTTACTGGTAACGAACGCCTCATCCTAGAAGAGTGAAAATTGGGCAGCTTAGTGGACTTAGTGAACTGATCATTACCACAGAGATCATCAAGGTCGGATTAAAAATAATTTGCCGAGTATTCCGAAAACCAGTAGTTTTTTGGAAGCTTGGCACACCTTTCCAATGAATGTGTTTTACGCAGTCTTTGCTTGTGGCTATT
>NW_027516808.1:0-52863 GCF_048772815.1 Callospermophilus lateralis
GAACGCTTGAACCTAGAAGAGTGAAAATTGGGCAGCCAAGTGGGATTAGTGAACTGATCATTACCACCAAGTATCATCAAGATTTGGTGACAAAATGTTTGCTGAGATTTCAGCAAACTAGTAGTTTTTTGGAAGCTTTGCAACCCCTTTCAAACGAAAGTGTTTTTCGCCAGTCTCTGCATAGGGTACTTCAAGAGGAAACAAACCATAGAAATAGAACTTAGAAGTACTTCATTTGGTCAAGTTTCAAGGAGCTAGCACAAACCGTGTTTGATTTAGAATTCCAAACACAGCTATCTATGTAGGAGAAAACAGAGTGAAACCTAAAAATTCAAACTGTTACTGGAAACGAATGCTTCAACCTAGAAGAATAAAAATTGGGCAGCGAAGTGGGCTTAGTGAACTGATCATTACCACCAAGTACCATCAATATTTGGTGAAAAAATGTTTGCTGAGATTTCAGCAAACTAGTAGTTTTTTGGAAGCTTTGCAACCCCTTTCAAACGAAAGTGTTTTTCGCCAGTCTCTGCATGGGGTAATTCAAGAGGAAACAAACCAAGAGTTAGAACTTAGAACTACTTCATTTGGTCAAGTTTCAAGGAGCTAGCACAAACCGTGTTTGATTTAGAGTTTCAAACACATCTGTCTACATAGCAGAAAACAGAGTGATACCTAAAAATTCAAAGTGTTACTGGAAACGAACGCTTGAACCTAGAAGAGTGAAAGTTGGGCAGCCAAGTGGGCTTAGTGAACTGATGATTACCACCAAGTATCATCAAGATTTGGTGAAAAAATATTAGCTGAGATTTCAGCATACTAGTAGTTTTTTGGAAGCTTGGCAACCCCTTTCAAAAGAAAGTGTTTTTCGCCAGTCTCTGCATGGAGTACTTCAAGAGGAAAAAAACCATAGAGATAGAACTTAGAACTACTTCATTTGGTGAAGTTTCAAGGAGCTAGCACAAAACGTGTTTGATTTAGAATTCCAAACACAGCTATCTATGTAGGAGAAAACAGAGTGAAACCTAAAAATTCAAACTGTTACTGGAAACGAATGCTTTAACCTAGAAGAATAAAAATTGGGCAGCCAAGTGGGATTAGTAAACTGATCATTACCACCAAGTATCATCAAGATTTGGTGAAAAAATGTTTGCTGAGATTTCAGCAAACTAGTAGTTTTTTGGAAGCTTGGTAACCCCTTTCAAACAAAAGTGCTTTTCGCCAGTCTCTGCATGGGGTACTTCAAGAGGAAACAAACCATAGAGATAGAACTTAGAACTACTTCATTTGTTCAAGTTTCAAGGAGCTAGCACAAACCGTGTTTGATTTAGAATTCCAAACACAGCTATTATGTAGGAGAAAACAGAGTGAAACCTAAAAATTCAAAGTGTTACTGGAAACGAATGCTTGAACCTAGAAGAGTGAAAATTGGGCAGCCAAGTGGGCTTAGTGAACTGATCATTACCACCAAGTATCATCAAGGTTTGGTGAAAAAATATTTGCTGAGATTTCAGCAAACTAGTAGTTTTTTGGAAGCTTGGCAACCCCTTTCAAACGAAAGTGTTTTTCGCCAGTCTCTGCATGGGGTACTTCAAGAGGAAACAAACAATAGAGATAGAACTTAGAACTACTTCATTTGGTCAAGTTTCAAGGAGCTAGCACAAACCGTGTTTGATTTAGAGTTTCAAACACATCTATCTATATAGCAGAAAACAGAGTGAAACCTAAAAATTCAAAGTGTTACTGGAAACGAACGCTTGAACCTAGAAGAATAAAAATTGGGCAGCCAAGTGGGATTAGTGAACTGATCATTACCACCAAGTATCATCAAGATTTGGTGAAAAAATGTTTGCTGAGATTTCAGCAAACTAGTAGTTTTTTGGAAGCTTGGCAACCCCTTTCAAACGAAAGTGTTTTTCGCCAGTCTCTGCATGGGGTACTTCAAGAGGAAACAAACCATAGAGGTAGAAAGTAGAACTACTTCATTTGGTCAAGTTTCAAGGAGCTAGCACAAACCGTGATTGATTTAGAATTCCAAACAGAGCTATCTATGTAGGAGAAAACAGAGTGAAACCTAAAAATTCAAATTGTTACTGGAAACGAATGCTTCAACCTAGAAGAACAAAAATTGGGCAGCCAAGTGAGATTAGTGAACTGATCATTACCACCAATTATCATCAAGATTTGGTAAAAAAATGTTTGCTGAGATTTCAGCAAACTAGTAGTTTTTTGAAAGCTTGGCAACCCCTTTTAAACGAAAGTGTTTTTCGCCAGTCTCTGCATGGGGTAATTCAAGAGGAAACAAACCATTGAGATAGAACTTAGAACTACTTCATTAGGTCAAGTTTCAAGGAGCTAGCACAAACCGTGTTTGATTTTGAGTTTCAAACACATCTATCTATATAGCAGAAAACAGAGTGAAACCTAAAAATTCAAAGTGTTACTGGAAACGAACGCTTGAACCTAGAAGAGTGAAAATTGGGCAGCCAAGTGGGATTAGTGAACTGATCATTACCACCAAGTATCATCAAGATTTGGTGACAAAATGTTTGCTGAGATTTCAGCAAACTAGTAGTTTTTTGGAAGCTTTGCAACCCCTTTCAAACGAAAGTGTTTTTCGCCAGTCTCTGCATAGGGTACTTCAAGAGGAAACAAACCATAGAAATAGAACTTAGAAGTACTTCATTTGGTCAAGTTTCAAGGAGCTAGCACAAACCGTGTTTGATTTAGAATTCCAAACACAGCTATCTATGTAGGAGAAAACAGAGTGAAACCTAAAAATTCAAACTGTTACTGGAAACGAATGCTTCAACCTAGAAGAATAAAAATTGGGCAGCGAAGTGGGCTTAGTGAACTGATCATTACCACCAAGTACCATCAATATTTGGTGAAAAAATGTTTGCTGAGATTTCAGCAAACTAGTAGTTTTTTGGAAGCTTTGCAACCCCTTTCAAACGAAAGTGTTTTTCGCCAGTCTCTGCATGGGGTAATTCAAGAGGAAACAAAGCAAGAGTTAGAACTTAGAACTACTTCATTTGGTCAAGTTTCAAGGAGCTAGCACAAACCGTGTTTGATTTAGAGTTTCAAACACATCTGTCTACATAGCAGAAAACAGAGTGATACCTAAAAATTCAAAGTGTTACTGGAAACGAACGCTTGAACCTAGAAGAGTGAAAGTTGGGCAGCCAAGTGGGCTTAGTGAACTGATGATTACCACCAAGTATCATCAAGATTTGGTGAAAAAATATTAGCTGAGATTTCAGCATACTAGTAGTTTTTTGGAAGCTTGGCAACCCCTTTCAAAAGAAAGTGTTTTTCGCCAGTCTCTGCATGGAGTACTTCAAGAGGAAAAAAACCATAGAGATAGAACTTAGAACTACTTCATTTGGTGAAGTTTCAAGGAGCTAGCACAAAACGTGTTTGATTTAGAATTCCAAACACAGCTATCTATGTAGGAGAAAACAGAGTGAAACCTAAAAATTCAAACTGTTACTGGAAACGAATGCTTTAACCTAGAAGAATAAAAATTGGGCAGCCAAGTGGGATTAGTAAACTGATCATTACCACCAAGTATCATCAAGATTTGGTGAAAAAATGTTTGCTGAGATTTCAGCAAACTAGTAGTTTTTTGGAAGCTTGGTAACCCCTTTCAAACAAAAGTGCTTTTCGCCAGTCTCTGCATGGGGTACTTCAAGAGGAAACAAACCATAGAGATAGAACTTAGAACTACTTCATTTGTTCAAGTTTCAAGGAGCTAGCACAAACCGTGTTTGATTTAGAATTCCAAACACAGCTATTATGTAGGAGAAAACAGAGTGAAACCTAAAAATTCAAAGTGTTACTGGAAACGAATGCTTGAACCTAGAAGAGTGAAAATTGGGCAGCCAAGTGGGCTTAGTGAACTGATCATTACCACCAAGTATCATCAAGGTTTGGTGAAAAAATATTTGCTGAGATTTCAGCAAACTAGTAGTTTTTTGGAAGCTTGGCAACCCCTTTCAAACGAAAGTGTTTTTCGCCAGTCTCTGCATGGGGTACTTCAAGAGGAAACAAACAATAGAGATAGAACTTAGAACTACTTCATTTGGTCAAGTTTCAAGGAGCTAGCACAAACCGTGTTTGATTTAGAGTTTCAAACACATCTATCTATATAGCAGAAAACAGAGTGAAACCTAAAAATTCAAAGTGTTACTGGAAACGAACGCTTGAACCTAGAAGAATAAAAATTGGGCAGCCAAGTGGGATTAGTGAACTGATCATTACCACCAAGTATCATCAAGATTTGGTGAAAAAATGTTTGCTGAGATTTCAGCAAACTAGTAGTTTTTTGGAAGCTTGGCAACCCCTTTCAAACGAAAGTGTTTTTCGCCAGTCTCTGCATGGGGTACTTCAAGAGGAAACAAACCATAGAGGTAGAAAGTAGAACTACTTCATTTGGTCAAGTTTCAAGGAGCTAGCACAAACCGTGATTGATTTAGAATTCCAAACAGAGCTATCTATGTAGGAGAAAACAGAGTGAAACCTAAAAATTCAAATTGTTACTGGAAACGAATGCTTCAACCTAGAAGAACAAAAATTGGGCAGCCAAGTGAGATTAGTGAACTGATCATTACCACCAATTATCATCAAGATTTGGTAAAAAAATGTTTGCTGAGATTTCAGCAAACTAGTAGTTTTTTGAAAGCTTGGCAACCCCTTTTAAACGAAAGTGTTTTTCGCCAGTCTCTGCATGGGGTAATTCAAGAGGAAACAAACCATTGAGATAGAACTTAGAACTACTTCATTAGGTCAAGTTTCAAGGAGCTAGCACAAACCGTGTTTGATTTTGAGTTTCAAACACATCTATCTATATAGCAGAAAACAGAGTGAAACCTAAAAATTCAAAGTGTTACTGGAAACGAACGCTTGAACCTAGAAGAGTGAAAATTGGGCAGCCAAGTGGGATTAGTGAACTGATCATTACCACCAAGTATCATCAAGATTTGGTGACAAAATGTTTGCTGAGATTTCAGCAAACTAGTAGTTTTTTGGAAGCTTTGCAACCCCTTTCAAACGAAAGTGTTTTTCGCCAGTCTCTGCATAGGGTACTTCAAGAGGAAACAAACCATAGAAATAGAACTTAGAAGTACTTCATTTGGTCAAGTTTCAAGGAGCTAGCACAAACCGTGTTTGATTTAGAATTCCAAACACAGCTATCTATGTAGGAGAAAACAGAGTGAAACCTAAAAATTCAAACTGTTACTGGAAACGAATGCTTCAACCTAGAAGAATAAAAATTGGGCAGCGAAGTGGGCTTAGTGAACTGATCATTACCACCAAGTACCATCAATATTTGGTGAAAAAATGTTTGCTGAGATTTCAGCAAACTAGTAGTTTTTTGGAAGCTTTGCAACCCCTTTCAAACGAAAGTGTTTTTCGCCAGTCTCTGCATGGGGTAATTCAAGAGGAAACAAAGCAAGAGTTAGAACTTAGAACTACTTCATTTGGTCAAGTTTCAAGGAGCTAGCACAAACCGTGTTTGATTTAGAGTTTCAAACACATCTGTCTACATAGCAGAAAACAGAGTGATACCTAAAAATTCAAAGTGTTACTGGAAACGAACGCTTGAACCTAGAAGAGTGAAAGTTGGGCAGCCAAGTGGGCTTAGTGAACTGATGATTACCACCAAGTATCATCAAGATTTGGTGAAAAAATATTAGCTGAGATTTCAGCATACTAGTAGTTTTTTGGAAGCTTGGCAACCCCTTTCAAAAGAAAGTGTTTTTCGCCAGTCTCTGCATGGAGTACTTCAAGAGGAAAAAAAACATAGAGATAGAACTTAGAACTACTTCATTTGGTGAAGTTTCAAGGAGCTAGCACAAAACGTGTTTGATTTAGAATTCCAAACACAGCTATCTATGTAGGAGAAAACAGAGTGAAACCTAAAAATTCAAACTGTTACTGGAAACGAATGCTTTAACCTAGAAGAATAAAAATTGGGCAGCCAAGTGGGATTAGTAAACTGATCATTACCACCAAGTATCATCAAGATTTGGTGAAAAAATGTTTGCTGAGATTTCAGCAAACTAGTAGTTTTTTGGAAGCTTGGTAACCCCTTTCAAACAAAAGTGCTTTTCGCCAGTCTCTGCATGGGGTACTTCAAGAGGAAACAAACCATAGAGATAGAACTTAGAACTACTTCATTTGTTCAAGTTTCAAGGAGCTAGCACAAACCGTGTTTGATTTAGAATTCCAAACACAGCTATTATGTAGGAGAAAACAGAGTGAAACCTAAAAATTCAAAGTGTTACTGGAAACGAATGCTTGAACCTAGAAGAGTGAAAATTGGGCAGCCAAGTGGGCTTAGTGAACTGATCATTACCACCAAGTATCATCAAGGTTTGGTGAAAAAATATTTGCTGAGATTTCAGCAAACTAGTAGTTTTTTGGAAGCTTGGCAACCCCTTTCAAACGAAAGTGTTTTTCGCCAGTCTCTGCATGGGGTACTTCAAGAGGAAACAAACAATAGAGATAGAACTTAGAACTACATCATTTGGTCAAGTTTCAAGGAGCTAGCACAAACCGTGTTTGATTTAGAGTTTCAAACACATCTATCTATATAGCAGAAAACAGAGTGAAACCTAAAAATTCAAAGTGTTACTGGAAACGAACGCTTGAACCTAGAAGAATAAAAATTGGGCAGCCAAGTGGGATTAGTGAACTGATCATTACCACCAAGTATCATCAAGATTTGGTGAAAAAATGTTTGCTGAGATTTCAGCAAACTCGTAGTTTTTTGGAAGCTTGGCAACCCCTTTCAAACGAAAGTGTTTTTCGCCAGTCTCTGCATGGGGTACTTCAAGAGGAAACAAACCATAGAGGTAGAAAGTAGAACTACTTCATTTGGTCAAGTTTCAAGGAGCTAGCACAAACCGTGATTGATTTAGAATTCCAAACAGAGCTATCTATGTAGGAGAAAACAGAGTGAAACCTAAAAATTCAAATTGTTACTGGAAACGAATGCTTCAACCTAGAAGAACAAAAATTGGGCAGCCAAGTGAGATTAGTGAACTGATCATTACCACCAATTATCATCAAGATTTGGTAAAAAAAGGTTTGCTGAGATTTCAGCAAACTAGTAGTTTTTTGAAAGCTTGGCAACCCCTTTTAAACGAAAGTGTTTTTCGCCAGTCTCTGCATGGGGTAATTCAAGAGGAAACAAACCATTGAGATAGAACTTAGAACTACTTCATTTGGTCAAGTTTCAAGGAGCTAGCACAAACCGTGTTTGATTAGTGTTTCAAACACATCTATCTATATAGCAGAAAACAGAGTGAAACCTAAAAATTCAAAGTGTTACTGGAAACGAACGCTTGAACCTAGAAGAGTGAAAATTGGGCAGCCAATTGGGCTTAGTAAACTGATCATTACCACCAAGTATCATGAAGATTTGGTGAAAAAATATTTGCTGAGATTTCAGCAAACTAGTAGTTTTTTGGAAGCTTGGCAACCCCTTTCAAACGAAAGTGCTTTTCGCCAGTCTCTGCATAAGGTACTTCAAGAGGAAACAAACCATAGAGATAGAACTTAGAACTACTTCATTTGGTCAACTTTCAAGGAGCTAGCACAAACCGTGTTTGATTTAGAATTCCAAACACAGCTATCTATGTAGGAGAAAACAGATTGAAACCTAAAATTTCAAACTGTTACTAAAAATGAATGCTTCAACCTAGAAGAATAAAAATTGGGCAGCCAAGTGGGATTAGTTAACTGATCATTACCACCAAGTATCATCAAGATTTGGTGAAAAAATATTTGCTGAGATTTCAGCAAACTAGTAGTTTTTTGGAAGCTTGGCTACCCCTTTCAAACGAAAGTGTTTTTCGCCAGTCAAAGCATGGGGTACTTCAAGCGGAAACAAACCATAGAGATAGAACTTAGAACTACTTCATTTGGTCAAGTTTCAAGGAGCTAGCACAATCCGTGTTTGATTACAGTTTCAAACACCTCTATCTATATAGCAGAAAACAGAGTGAAACCTAAAAATTCAAAGTGTTACTGGAAACGAACGCTTGAACTTAGAAGAGTGAAAATTGGGCAGACAAGTGGGCTTAGTGAAATGATCATTACCACCAAGTATCATCAAGATTTGGTGAAAAAATGTTTGCTGAGATTTCAGCAAACTAGTAGTTTTTTGGAAGTTTGGCAACCCCTTTCCAACGAAAGTGTTTTTCGCCAGTCTCTGCATGCGGTACATCAAGAGGAAACAAACCATAGAGATAGAACTTAGAACTACTTCATTTGGTCAAGTTTCAAGGAGCTAGCACAAACCGTGTTTAATTTAGAATTCCAAACACAGCTATCTATGCAGGAGAAAACCGAGTGAAACCTAAAAATTCAAAGTGTTACTGGAAACGAACGCTTGAACCTAGAAGAGTGAAAATTGGGCAGCCAAGTGGGCTTAGTGAACTGATCATTACCACCAAGTATTATCAAGATTTGGTAAAAAAATGTTTGCTGAGATTTCAGCAAACTAGTAGTTTTTTGGAAGCTTGGCAACCCCTTTCAAACGAAAGTGCTTTTCACCAGTCTCTGCATTGGGTACTTCAAGAGGAAACAAACCATAGAGATAGAACTTAGAACTACTTCATTTGGTCAACTTTCAAGGAGCTAGCACAAACCGTGTTTGATTAAGAATTCCAAACACAGCTATCTATGTAGGAGAAAACCGAGTGAAACCTAAAAATTCAAAGTGTTACTGGAAACGAACGCCTGAACCTAGAAGAGTGAAAATTGGGCAGCCAAGTGGGATTAGTGAACTGATCATTACAACCAAGTATCATCAAGGTTTGGTGAAAAAATGTTTGCTGAGATTTCAGCAAACTAGTAGTTTTATGGAAGCTTGGCAACCCGTTTCAAACGAAAGTGTTTTTCGCCAGTCTCTGCATGGGGTACTTCAAGAGGAAACAAACCATAGAGATAGAACTGAGAACTACTTCATTTGGTCAAGTTTCAAGGAGCTAGCACAAACCGTGTTTGATTTAGAATTCCAAACACAGCTATCTATGTAGGAGAAAACAGAGTGAAACCTAAAAATTCAAACTGTTACTGGAAACGAATGCTTCAACCTAGAAGAATAAAAATTGGGCAGCGAAGTGGGCTTAGTGAACTGATCATTACCACCAAGTACCATCAATATTTGGTGAAAAAATGTTTGCTGAGATTTCAGCAAACTAGTAGTTTTTTGGAAGTTTGCAACCCCTTTCAAACGAAAGTGTTTTTCGCCAGTCTCTGCATGGGTTAATTCAAGAGGAAACAAACCAAGAGTTAGAACTTAGAATTACTTCATTTGGTCAAGTTTCAAGGAGCTAGCACAAACCGTGTTTGATTTAGAGTTTCAAACACATCTGTCTACATAGCGGAAAACAGAGTGATACCTAAAAATTCAAACTGTTACTGGAAACGAACGCTTGAACATAGAAGAGTGAAAGTTGGGCAGCCAAGTGGGCTTAGTGAACTGATGATTACCACCAAGTATCATCAAGATTTGGTGAAAAAATATTAGCTGAGATTTCAGCATACTAGTAGTTTTTTGGAAGCTTGGCAACCCCTTTCAAAAGAAAGTGTTTTTCGCCAGTCTCTGCATGGGGTACTTCAAAAGGAAAAAAACCATAGAGATAGAACTTAGAACTACTTCATTTGGTGAAGTTTCAAGGAGCTAGCACAAACCGTGTTTGATTTAGAATTCCAAACACTGCTATCTATGTAGGAGAAAACAGAGTGAAACCTAAGAATTCAAACTGTTACTGGAAACGAATGCTTTAACCTAGAAGAATAAAAATTGGGCAGCCAAGTGGGATTAGTAAACTGATCATTACCACCAAGTATCATCAAGATTTGGTGAAAAAATGTTTGTTGAGATTTCAGCAAACTAGTTATTTTTTGGAAGCTTGGCAACCCCTTTCAAACGAAAGTGTTTTTCGCCAGTCTCTGCATGGGGTACTTCAAGAGGAAACAAACCATAGAGATAGAACTTAGAACTACTTTATTTGGTCAAGTCTCAAGGAGCTAGCACAAACCGTGTTTGATTTAGAATTCCAAATACAGCTATCTATGTAGGAGAAAACAGAGTGAAACCTAAAAATTCAAAGTGTTACTGGAAACGAACGCTTGATCCTAGAAGAGTGAAAATTGGGGAGCCAAGTGGGCTTAGTGAACTGATCATTACCACCATGTATCATCAAGATTTGGTGAAATAATATTTGCTGAGATTTCAGCAAACTAGGACTTTTTTTGGAAGCTTGGCAACCCCTTTCAAACGAAAGTGTTTTTCGCCAGTCTCTGCATGGGGTACTTCAAGAGGAAACAAACCATGGAGATAGAACTTAGAACTACTTCATTTGGTCAAGTTTCAAGGAGCTAGCACAAACCGTGTTTGATTTAGAGTTTCAAACAGATCTATCTATATAGCAGAAAACAGAGTGAAACCTAAAAATTCAAAGTGTTACTGGAAACGAACGCTTGAACCTAGAAGAATAAAAATTGTGCAGCCAAGTGGGTTTAGTGAACTGATCATTACCACCAAGTATCATCAAGATTTGGTGAAAAAATGTTTGCTGAGATTTCAGCAAACTAGTAGATTTTTGGAAGCTTGGCCACCCCTTTCAAAAGAAAGTGTTTTTCGCCAGGCTCTGCATGGGGTACTTCAAGAGGAAACAAACCATAGAGATAGAACTTAGAACTATTTCATTTGGTCAAGTTTCAAGGAGCTAGCACAAACCGTGTTTGATTTTGAGTTTCAAACACATCTATCTATATAGCAGAAAACAGAGTGAAACCTAAAAATTCAAAGTGTTACTGGAAACGAACGCTTGAACTTAGAAGAGTGAAAATTGGGGAGCCAAGTGGGCTTAGTGAACTGATGATTACCACCAAGTATCATCAAGATTTGGTGAAAAAATGTTTGCTGAGATTTCAGCAAACTAGTTGTTTTTTGGAAGCTTGGCAACCCCTTTCAAACGAAAGTGTTTTTCGCCAGTCTCTGCATGGGGTACTTCAAGAGGAAACAAACCATAGAGATAGAACTTAGAACTACTTTATTTGGTCAAGTCTCAAGGAGCTAGCACAAACCGTGTTTGATTTAGAATTCCAAATACAGCTATCTATGTAGGAGAAAACAGAGTGAAACCTAAAAATTCAAAGTGTTACTGGAAACGAATGCTTGATCCTAGAAGAGTGAAAATTGGGTAGCCAAGTGCGCTTAGTGAACTGATCATTACCACCAAGTATCATCAAGATTTGGTGAAAAAATGTTTGCTGAGATTTCAGCAAACTAGTACTTTTTTTGGAAGCTTGGCAACCCCTTTCAAAAGAAAGTGTTTTTCTCCAGTCTCTGCATGGGGTACTTCAAGAGGAAACAAACCATAGAGATAGAACTTAGAACTACTTCATTTGGTCAAGTTTCAAGGAGCTAGCACAAACCGTGTTTGATTTAGAATTCCAAACACAGCTATCTATGTAGGAGAAAACCGAGTGAAACCTAAAAATTCAAAGTGTTACTGGAAACGTACGCTTGAACCTAGAAGAGTGAAAATTGGGCAGCCAAGTGGGCTTAGTGAACTGATCATTACCACCAAGTATTATCAAGATTTGGTGAAAAAATGTTTGCTGAGATTTCAGCAAACTAGTAGTTTTTTGGAAGCTTGGCAACCCCTTTCAAACGAAAGTGCTTTTCACCAGTCTCTGCATTGGGTACTTCAAGAGGACACAAACAATAGAGATAGAACTTAGAACTACTTCATTTGGTCAAGTTTCAAGGAGCTAGCACAAACCGTGTTTGATTTAGAGTTTCAAACACATCTATCTATGTAGCAGAAAACAGAGTGAAAAATAAAAATTCAAAGTGTTACTGGAAACGAACGCTTGAACCTAGAAGAATAAAAATTGGGCAGCCAAGTGGGTTTAGTGAACTGATCATTACCACCAAGTATCATCAAGATTTGGTGAAAAAATGTTTGCTGAGATTTCAGCAAACTAGTAGTTTTTGGAAGCTTGGCAACCCCTTTCAAACGAAAGTGTTTTTCGCCAGTCTCTGCATGGGGTACTTCAAGAGGAAACAAACCATAGAGGTAGAAAGTAGAACTACTTCATTTGGTCAAGTTTCAGGAGCTAGCACAAACCGTGATTGATTTAGAATTCCAAACACAGCTATCTATGTAGGAGAAAACAGAGTGAAACCTAAAAATTCAAAGTGTTACTGGAAACGAACGCCTGAACCTAGAAGAGTGAAAATTGGGCAGCCAAGTGGGATTAGTGAACTGATCATTACAACCAAGTATCATCAAGGTTTGGTGAAAAAATGTTTGCTGAGATTTCAGCAAACTAGTAGTTTTATGGAAGCTTGGCAACCCGTTTCAAACGAAAGTGTTTTTCGCCAGTCTCTGCATGGGGTACTTCAAGAGGAAACAAACCATAGAGATAGAACTGAGAACTACTTCATTTGGTCAAGTTTCAAGGAGCTAGCACAAACCGTGTTTGATTTAGAATTCCAAACACAGCTATCTATGTAGGAGAAAACAGAGTGAAACCTAAAAATTCAAACTGTTACTGGAAACGAATGCTTCAACCTAGAAGAATAAAAATTGGGCAGCGAAGTGGGCTTAGTGAACTGATCATTACCACCAAGTACCATCAATATTTGGTGAAAAAATGTTTGCTGAGATTTCAGCAAACTAGTAGTTTTTTGGAAGTTTGCAACCCCTTTCAAACGAAAGTGTTTTTCGCCAGTCTCTGCATGGGTTAATTCAAGAGGAAACAAACCAAGAGTTAGAACTTAGAATTACTTCATTTGGTCAAGTTTCAAGGAGCTAGCACAAACCGTGTTTGATTTAGAGTTTCAAACACATCTGTCTACATAGCAGAAAACAGAGTGATACCTAAAAATTCAAACTGTTACTGGAAACGAACGCTTGAACATAGAAGAGTGAAAGTTGGGGCAGCCAAGTGGGCTTAGTGAACTGATGATTACCACCAAGTATCATCAAGATTTGGTGAAAAAATATTAGCTGAGATTTCAGCATACTAGTAGTTTTTTGGAAGCTTGGCAACCCCTTTCAAAAGAAAGTGTTTTTCGCCAGTCTCTGCATGGGGTACTTCAAAAGGAAAAAAACCATAGAGATAGAACTTAGAACTACTTCATTTGGTGAAGTTTCAAGGAGCTAGCACAAACCGTGTTTGATTTAGAATTCCAAACACTGCTATCTATGTAGGAGAAAACAGAGTGAAACCTAAAAATTCAAACTGTTACTGGAAACGAATGCTTCAACCTAGAAGAATAAAAATTGGGCAGCCAAGTGGGATAAGTGAACTGATCATTACCACCAAGCATCATCAAGATTTGGTGAAAAAATATTTGCTGAGATTTCAGCAAACTAGTTGTTTTTTGGAAGCTTGGCAACCCCTTTCAAACGAAAGTGTTTTTCGCCAGTCTCTTCATGGGGTACTTCAAGAGGAAACAAACCATAGAGATAGAACTTAGAACTACTTTATTTGGTCAAGTCTCAAGGAGCTAGCACACACCGTGTTTGATTTAGAATTCCAAACACAGCTATCTATGTAGGAGAAAACCGAGTGAAACCTAAAAATTCAAAGTGTTACTGGAAACGAACGCTTGAACCTAGAAGAGTGAAAATTGGGCAGCCAAGTGGGCTTAGTGAACTGATCATTACCACCAAGTATCATCAAGATTTGGTGAAAAAATCTTTGCTGAGATTTCAGCAAACTAGTAGTTTTTTGGAAGCTTGGCAACCCCTTTCCAACGAAAGTGTTTTTCGCCTTTCTCTGCATGGGTTACTTCAAGAGGAAACAAACCATAGAGATAGAACTTAGAACTACTTCATTTGGTCAAGTTTCAAGGAGCTAGCTCAAACCGTGTTTGATTTAGAATTCGAAACACAGCTATCTATGCAGGAGAAAACAGAGTGAAACCTAAAAATTCAAACTGTTACTGGAAACGAATGCTTCAACCTGGAAGAATAAAAATTGGGCAGCCAAGTTAGCTTAGTGAACTGATCATTACCACCAAGTATCATCAAGATTTGGTGAAAAAATGTTTGCTGAGATTTCAGCAAACTCGAAGTTTTTTTGGAAGCTTGGCAACCCCTTTCAAACGAAAGTGTTTTTCGCCGGTCTCTGCATGGGGTACTTCAAGAGGAAACAAACCATAGAGATAGAACTTAGAACTACTTCATTTGGTCAAGTTTCAAGGAGTTAGCACAAACCGTGTTTGATTTAGAATTCCAAACACATCTATCTATGTAATAGGAAACCGAGTGAAACCTAAAAATTCAAAGTGTTACTGGAAACGAACGCTTGAACCTAGAAGAGTGAAAATTGGGCAGCCAAGTGGGCTTAGTAAACTGATCATTACCACCAAGTATCATGAAGATTTGGTGAAAAAATATTTGCTGAGATTTCAGCAAACTAGTAGTTTTTTGGAAGCTTGGCAACCCCTTTCAAACGAAAGTGCTTTTCGCCCGTCTCTGCATTAGGTACTTCAAGAGGAAACAAACCATAGAGATAGAACTTAGAACTACTTCATTTGGTCAACTTTCAAGGAGCTAGCACAAACCGTGTTTGATTTAGAATTCCAAACACAGCTATCTATGTAGGAGAAAACAGATTGAAACCTAAAATTTCAAACTGTTACTAAAAATGAATGCTTCAACCTAGAAGAATAAAAATTGGGCAGCCAAGTGGGATTAGTTAACTGATCATTACCACCAAGTATCATCAAGATTTGGTGAAAAAATATTTGCTGAGATTTCAGCAAACTAGTAGTTTTTTGGAAGCTTGGCTACCCCTTTCAAACGAAAGTGTTTTTCGCCAGTCAAAGCATGGGGTACTTCAAGCGGAAACAAACCATAGAGATAGAACTTAGAACTACTTTATTTGGTCAAGTCTCAAGGAGCTAGCACAAACCGCGTTTGATTTAGAATTCCAAATACAGCTATCTATGTAGGAGAAAACAGAGTGAAACCTAAAAATTCAAAGTGTTACTGGAAACGAATGCTTGATCCTAGAAGAGTGAAAATTGGGCAGCCAAGTGCGCTTAGTGAACTGATCATTACCACCAAGTATCATCAAGATTTGGTGAAAAAATATTTGCTGAGATTTCAGCAAACTAGTACTTTTTTTGGAAGCTTGGCAACCCCTTTCAAAAGAAAGTGTTTTTCGCCAGTCTCTGCATGGGGTACTTCAAGTGGAAACAAACCGTAGAGATAGAACTTAGAACTACTTCATTTGGTCAAGTTTCAAGGAGCTAGCACAAACCGTGTTTAATTTAGAATTCCAAACACAGCTATCTATGCAGGAGAAAACCGAGTGAAACCTAAAAATTCAAAGTGTTACTGGAAACGAACGCTTGAACCTAGAAGAGTGAAAATTGGGCAGCCAAGTGGGCTTAGTGAACTGATCATGACCACCAAGTATCATCAAGATTTGGTGAAAAAATGTTTGCTGAGATTTCAGCAAACTAGTAGTTTTTTGGAAGCTTGGCTACCCCTTTCAAACGAAAGTGTTTTTCGCCAGTCAAAGCATGGGGTACTTCAAGAGGAAACAAACCATAGAGATAGAACTTAGAACTACTTCATTTGGTCAAGTTTCAAGGAGCTAGCTCAAACAGTGTTTGATTTAGAAATCCAAACACAGCTATCTATGTAGGAGAAAACAGAGTGAAACCTAAAAATTCAAAGTGTTACTGGAAACGAACGCTTGAACCTAGAAGAGTGAAAATTGCGCAGCCAAGTGGGATTAGTGAACTGATCATTACCACCAAGTATCATCAAGATTTGGTGAAAAATGTTTGCTGAGATTTCAGCAAACTAGTACTTTTTTTGGAAGCTTGGCAACCCCTTTCAAAAGAAAGTGTTTTTCGCCAGTCTCTGCATGTGGTACTTCAAGAGGAAACAAACCATAGAGATAAAACTTAGAACTACTTCATTTGGTCAAGTTTCAAGGAGCTAGCTCAAACCGTGTTTGATTTAGAATTCGAAACACAGCTATCTATGCAGGAGAAAACAGAGTGAAACCTAAAAATTCATACTGTTACTGGAAACGAATGCTTCAACCTAGAAGAATAAAAATTGGGCAGCCGAGTTTGCTTAGTGAACTGATCATTACCACCAAGTATCATCAAGATTTGGTGAAAAAATGTTTGATGAGTTTTCAGCAAACTCGAAGTTTTTTTGGAAGCTTGGCAACCCCTTTCAAACGAAAGTGTTTTTCGCCGGTCTCTGCATGGGGTACTTCAAGAGGAAACAAACCACAGAGATAGAACTTAGAACTACTTCATTTGGTCATGTTTCAAGGAGTTAGCACAAACCGTGTTTGATTTAGAATTCCAAACACAGCTATCTATGTAGGAGAAAACCGAGTGAAACCTAAAAATTCAAAGTGTTACTGGAAACGAACGCTTGAACCTAGATAAGTGAAAATTGGGCAGCCAAGTGGGCTTAGTGAACTGATCATTACCACCAAGTATCATCAAGATTTGGTGAAAAAATGTTTGCTGAGATTTCAGCAAACTAGTAGTTTTTTGGAAGCTTGGCAACCCCTTTCAAACGAAAGTGCTTTTCGCCAGTGTCTGCATTGGGTACTTCAAGAGGAAACAAACCATAGAGATAGAACTTAGAACTACTTCATTTGGTCAACTTTCAAGGAGCTAGCACAAACCGTGTTTGATTTAGAATTCCAAACACAGCTATCTATGTAGGAGACAACAGAGTGAAACCTAAAAATTCAAACTGTTACTGGAAATGAATGCTTCAACCTAGAAGAATAAAAATTGGGCAGCCAAGTGGGATTAGTTAACTGATCATTACCACCAAGTATCATCAAGATTTGGTGAAAAAATGTTTGCTGAGATTTCAGCAAACTAGTAGTTTTTTGGAAGCTTGGCTACCCCTTTCAAACGAAAGTGTTTTTCGCCAGTCAAAGCATGGGGTACTTCAAGAGGAAACAAACCATAGAGATAGAACTTAGAACTACTTCATTTGGTCAAGTTTCAAGGAGCTAGCACAAACCGTGTTTGATTTAGAATTCCAAACACAGCTATCTATGTAGGAGAAAACCGAGTGAAACCTAAAAATTCAAAGTGTTACTGGAAACGAACGCTTGAACCTAGAAGAGTGAAAATTGGGCAGCCAAGTGGGCTTAGTGAACTGATCATTACCACCAAGTATCATCAAGATTTGGTGAAAAAATGTTTGCTGAGATTACAGCAAACTAGTAGTTTTTTGGAAGCTTGGCAACCCCTTTCAAACGAAAGTGCTTTTCGCCAGTCTCTGCATTGGGTACTTCAAGAGGAAACAAACCATAGAGGTAGAACGTAGAACTGCTTCATTTGGTCAAGTTTCAAGGAGCTAGCACAAACCGTGTTTGATTTAGAATTCCAAACACAGCTATCTATGTAGGAGAAAACAGAGTGAAACCTAAAAATTCAAATTGTTACTGGAAACAAATGCTTCAACATAGAAGAATAAAAATTGGGCAGCCAAGTGGGATTAGTGAACTGATCATTACCACCAATTATCATCAAGATTTGGTGAAAAAATGTTTGCTGAGATTTCAGCAAACTAGTAGTTTTTTGAAAGCTTGGCAACCCCTTTCAAACGAAAGTGTTTTTCGCCAGTCTCTGCATGGGGTAATTCAAGAGGAAACAAACCATTGAGATAGAACTTAGAACTACTTCATTAGGTCAAGTTTCAAGGAGCTAGCACAAACCGTGTTTGATTTTGAGTTTCAAACACATCTATCTATATAGCAGAAAACTAAGTGAAACCTAAAAATTCAAAGTGTTACTGGAAACGAACGCTTGAACCTAGAAGAGTGAAAATAGGGCAGCCAAGTTGGATTAGTGAACTGATCATTACAACCAAGTATCATCAAGGTTTGGGGAAAAAATGTTTGCTGAGATTTCAGCAAACTAGTAGTTTTTTGGAAGCTTGGCAACCCCTTTCAAACGAAAGTGTTTTTCGCCAATCTCTGCATGGGGTACTTCAAGAGGAAACAAACCATAGAGATAGAACTTAGAACTACTTCATTTGGTCAAGTTTCAAGGAGCTAGCACAAACCGTGTTTGATTTAGAATTCCAAACACAGCTATCTATGTAGGAGAAAAAAGAGTGAAACCTAAAAATTCAAACTGTTACTGGAAACGATGGTTCAACCTAGAAGAATAAAAATTGGGCAGCCAAGTGGGCTAAGTGAACTGATCATTACCACCAAGCATCATCAAGATTTGGTGAAAAAATATTTGCTGAGATTTCAGCAAACTAGTTGTTTTTTTGGAAGCTTGGCAACCCCTTTCAAACGAAAGTGTTTTTCGCCAGTCTCTGCATGGGGTACTTCAAGAGGAAACAAACCATAGAGATAGAACTTAGAACTACTTTATTTGGTCAAGTCTCAAGGAGCTAGCACAAACCGTGTTTGATTTAGAATTCCAAATACAGCTATCTATGTAGGAGAAAACAGAGTGAAACCTACAAATTCAAAGTGTTACTGGAAACGAACGCTTGATCCTAGAAGAGTGAAATTTGGGCAGCCAAGTGGGCTTAGTGAACTGATCATTACCACCAAGTATCATCAAGATTTGGTGAAATAATGTTTGCTGAGATTTCAGCAAACTAGGACTTTTTTTGGAAGCTTGGCAACCCCTTTCAAACGAAAGTGTTTTTCTCCAGTCTCTGCATGGGGTACTTCAAGAGGAAACAAACCATAGAGATAGAACTTAGAACTACTTCATTTGGTCAAGTTTCAAGGAGCTAGCACAAACCGTGTTTGATTTAGAGTTTCAAACAGATCTATCTATATAGCAGAAAACAGAGTGAAACCTAAAAATTCAAAGTGTTACTGGAAACGAACGCTTGAACCTAGAAGAATAAAAATTGGGCAGGGAAGTGGGTTTAGTGAACTGATCATTACCACCAAGTATCATCAAGATTTGGTGAAAAAATGTTTGCTGAGATTTCAGCAAACTAGTAGATTTTTGGAAGCTTGGCCACCCCTTTCAAAAGAAAGTGTTTTTCGCCAGGCTCTGCATGGGGTACTTCAAGAGGAAACAAACCATAGAGATAGAACTTAGAACTATTTCATTTGGTCAAGTTTCAAGGAGCTAGCACAAACCGTGTTTGATTTTGAGTTTCAAACACATCTATCTATATAGCAGAAAACAGAGTGAAACCTAAAAATTCAAAGTGTTACTGGAAACGAACGCTTGAACTTAGAAGAGTGAAAATTGGGGAGCCAAGTGGGCTTAGTGAACTGATGATTACCACCAAGTATCATCAAGATTTGGTGAAAAAATGTTTGCTGAGATTTCAGCAAACTAGTAGTTTTTTGGAAGCTTGAGAAACCCTTTAAAACGAAAGTGCTTTTCGCCAGTCTCTGCATGGGGTACTTCAAGAGGAAACAAACCATAGAGATAGAACTTAGAACTACTTCATTTGGTGAAGTTTCAAGGAGCTAGCACAAACAGTGTTTGATTTAGAATTCCAAACACAGCTATCTATGTAGGAGAAAAAAGAGTGAAACCTAAAAATTCAAACTGTTACTGGAAACGATGGTTCAACCTAGAATAGTGAAAATTGGGCAGCCAAGTGGGCTTAGTGAACTGATCATTACCACCAAGTATCATCAAGATTTGGTGAAAAAATATTTGCTGAGATTTCAGCAAACTAGTAGTTTTTTGGAAGCTTGGCAACCCCTTTCAAAAGAAAGTGTTTTTCGCCAGTCTCTGCATGGGGTACTTCAAGAGGAAACAAACCATAGAGATAGAACTTAGAACTACTTCATTTGGTCAAGTTTCAAGGAGCTAGCACAAACCGTGTTTGATTAGAGTTTCAAACACCTCTATCTATATAGCAGAAAACAGAGTGAAACCTAAAAATTCAAAGTGTTACTCGAAACGAATGCTTGAACCTAGAAGAGTGAAAATTGGGCAGCCAAGTAGGCTTAGTGAACTGATCATTACCACCAAGTATCATCAAGATTTGGTGAAATAATGTTTGCTGAGATTTCAGCAAACTAGTAGTTTTTTGGAAGCTTGGCAACCCCTTTCAAACGAAAGTGTTTTTTGCCAGTCTCTGCATGGGGTACTTCAAGAGGAAACAAACCATAGAGATAGAACTTAGAACTACTTCATTTGGTCAAGTTTCAAGGAGCTAGCACAAACCGTGTTTGATTTAGAGTTTCAAACACATCTATCTATATAGCAGAAAACAGAGTGAAACCTAAAAATTCAAAGTGTTACTGGAAACGAACGCTTGAACCTAGAAGAATAAAAATTGGGCAGCCAAGTGGGTTTAGTGAACTGATCATTACCACCAAGTATCATCAAGATTTGGTGAAAAAATGTTTGCTGATATTTCAGCAAACTAGTAGTTTTTTGGAAGCATGGCAACCCCTTTCAAACGAAAGTGTTTTTCGCCAGTCTCTGCATGGGGTACTTCAAGAGGAAACAAACCATAGAGGTAGAACGTAGAACTACTTCATTTGGTCAAGTTTCAAGGAGCTAGCACAAACCGTGTTTGATTTAGAATTCCAAACACAGCTATCTATGTAGGAGAAAACAGAGTGAAACCTAAAAATTCAAATTGTTACTGGAAACAAATGCTTCAACATAGAAGAATAAAAATTGGGCAGCCAAGTGGGATTAGTGAACTGATCATTACCACCAATTATCATCAAGATTTGGTGAAAAAATGTTTGCTGAGATTTCAGCAAACTAGTAGTTTTTTGAAAGCTTGGCAACCCCTTTCAAACGAAAGTGTTTTTCGCCAGTCTCTGCATGGGGTAATTCAAGAGGAAACAAACCATTGAGATAGAACTTAGAACTACTTCATTAGGTCAAGTTTCAAGGAGCTAGCACAAACCGTGTTTGATTTTGAGTTTCAAACACATCTATCTATATAGCAGAAAACTAAGTGAAACCTAAAAATTCAAAGTGTTACTGGAAACGAACGCTTGAACCTAGAAGAGTGAAAATTGGGCAGCCAAGTTGGATTAGTGAACTGATCATTACAACCAAGTATCATCAAGGTTTGGGGAAAAAATGTTTGCTGAGATTTCAGCATACTAGTAGTTTTTTGGAAGCTTGGCAACCCCTTTCAAACGAAAGTGTTTTTCGCCAATCTCTGCATGGGTACTTCAAGAGGAAACAAACCATAGAGATAGAACTTAGAACTACTTCATTTGGTCAAGTTTCAAGGAGCTAGCACAAACCGTGTTTGATTTAGAATTCCAAACAGAGCTATCTATGTAGGAGAAAAAAGAGTGAAACCTAAAAATTCAAACTGTTACTGGAAACGATGGTTCAACCTAGAAGAATAAAAATTGGGCAGCCAAGTGGGCTAAGTGAACTGATCATTACCACCAAGCATCATCAAGATTTGGTGAAAAAATATTTGCTGAGATTTCAGCAAACTAGTTGTTTTTTGGAAGCTTGGCAACCCCTTTCAAACGAAAGTGTTTTTCGCCAGTCTCTGCATGGGGTACTTCAAGAGGAAACAAACCATAGAGATAGAACTTAGAACTACTTTATTTGGTCAAGTCTCAAGGAGCTAGCACAAACCGTGTTTGATTTAGAATTCCAAATACAGCTATCTATGTAGGAGAAAACAGAGTGAAACCTACAAATTCAAAGTGTTACTGGAAACGAACGCTTGATCCTAGAAGAGTGAAATTTGGGCAGCCAAGTGGGCTTAGTGAACTGATCATTACCACCAAGTATCATTAAGATTTGGTGAAATAATGTTTGCTGAGATTTCAGCAAACTAGGACTTTTTTTGGAAGCTTGGCAACCCCTTTCAAACGAAAGTGTTTTTCGCCAGTCTCTGCATGGGGTACTTCAAGAGGAAACAAACCATAGAGATAGAACTTAGAACTACTTCATTTGGTCAAGTTTCAAGGAGCTAGCACAAACCGTGTTTGATTTAGAGTTTCAAACAGATCTATCTATATAGCAGAAAACAGAGTGAAACCTAAAAATTCAAAGTGTTACTGGAAACGAACGCTTGAACCTAGAAGAATAAAAATTGGGCAGGGAAGTGGGTTTAGTGAACTGATCATTACCACCAAGTATCATCAAGATTTGGTGAAAAAATGTTTGCTGAGATTTCAGCAAACTAGTAGATTTTTGGAAGCTTGGCCACCCCTTTCAAAAGAAAGTGTTTTTCGCCAGGCTCTGCATGGGGTACTTCAAGAGGAAACAAACCATAGAGATAGAACTTAGAACTATTTCATTTGGTCAAGTTTCAAGGAGCTAGCACAAACCGTGTTTGATTTTGAGTTTCAAACACATCTATCTATATAGCAGAAAACAGAGTGAAACCTAAAAATTCAAAGTGTTACTGGAAACGAACGCTTGAACTTAGAAGAGTGAAAATTGGGGAGCCAAGTGGGCTTAGTGAACTGATGATTACCACCAAGTATCATCAAGATTTGGTGAAAAAATGTTTGCTGAGATTTCAGCAAACTAGTAGTTTTTTGGAAGCTTGAGAAACCCTTTAAAACGAAAGTGCTTTTTGCCAGTCTCTGCATGGGGTACTTCAAGAGGAAACAAACCATAGAGATAGAACTTAGAACTACTTCATTTGGTGAAGTTTCAAGGAGCTAGCACAAACAGTGTTTGATTTAGAATTCCAAACACAGCTATCTATGTAGGAGAAAAAAGAGTGAAACCTAAAAATTCAAACTGTTACTGGAAACGATGGTTCAACCTAGAAGAGTGAAAATTGGGCAGCCAAGTGGGCTTAGTGAACTGATCATTACCACCAAGTATCATCAAGATTTGGTGAAAAAATGTTTGCTGAGATTTCAGCAAACTAGTAGTTTTTTGGAAGCTTGGCAACCCCTTTCCAACGAAAGTGCTTTTCGCCAGTCTCTGCATGGGGTACTTCAAGAGGAAACAAACCATAGAGATAGAACTTAGAACTACTTCATTTGGTCAACTTTCAAGGAGCTAGCACAAACCGTGTTTGATTTAGAATTCCAAACACAGCTATCTATGTAGGAGAAAACAGAGTGAAACCTAAAAATTCAAACTGTTACTTGAAACGAATGCTTCAACCTAGAAGAATAAAAATTGGGCAGCCAAGTGGGATTAGTCAACTGATCATTACCACCAAGTATCATCAAGATTTGGTGAAAAAATGTTTGCTGAGATTTCAGCAAACTAGTACTTTTTTTGGAAGCTTGGCAACCCCTTTCAAAAGAAAGTGTTTTTCGCCAGTCTCTGCATGGGGTACTTCAAGAGGAAACAAACCATAGAGATAGAACTTAGAACTACTTCATTTGGTCAAGTTTCAAGGAGCTAGCACAAACCGTGTTTGATTAGAGTTTCAAACACCTCTATCTATATAGCAGAAAACAGAGTGAAACCTAAAAATTCAAAGTGTTACTCGAAACGAACGCTTGAACCTAGAAGAGTGAAAATTGGGCAGCCAAGTAGGCTTAGTGAACTGATCATTACCACCAAGTATCATCAAGATTTGGTGAAATAATGTTTGCTGAGATTTCAGCAAACTAGGACTTTTTTTGGAAGCTTGGCAACCCCTTTCAAACGAAAGTGTTTTTCGCCAGTCTCTGCATGGGGTACTTCAAGAGGAAACAAACCATAGAGATAGAACTTAGAACTACTTCATTTGGTGAAGTTTCAAGGAGCTAGCCAAACAGTGTTTGATTTAGAATTCCAAACACAGCTATCTATGTAGGAGAAAAAAGAGTGAAACCTAAAAATTCAAACTGTTACTGGAAACGATGGTTCAACCTAGAAGAGTGAAAATTGGGCAGCCAAGTGGGCTTAGTGAACTGATCATTACCACCAAGTATCATCAAGATTTGGTGAAAAAATGTTTGCTGAGATTTCAGCAAACTAGTAGTTTTTTGGAAGCTTGGCAACCCCTTTCCAACGAAAGTGCTTTTCGCCAGTCTCTGCATGGGGTACTTCAAGAGGAAACAAACCATAGAGATAGAACTTAGAACTACTTCATTTGGTCAACTTTCAAGGAGCTAGCACAAACCGTGTTTGATTTAGAATTCCAAACACAGCTATCTATGTAGGAGAAAACAGTTTGAAACCTAAAAATTCAAACTGTTACTTGAAACGAATGCTTCAACCTAGAAGAATAAAAATTGGGCAGCCAAGTGGGATTAGTCAACTGATCATTACCACCAAGTATCATCAAGATTTGGTGAAAAAATGTTTGCTGAGATTTCAGCAAACTAGTACTTTTTTTGGAAGCTTGGCAACCCCTTTCAAAAGAAAGTGTTTTTCGCCAGTCTCTGCATGGGGTACTTCAAGAGGAAACAACCCATAGAGATAGAACTTAGAACTACTTCATTTGGTCAAGTTTCAAGGAGCTAGCACAAACCGTGTTTGATTAGAGTTTCAAACACCTCTATCTATATAGCAGAAAACAGAGTGAAACCTAAAAATTCAAAGTGTTACTCGAAACGAACGCTTGAACCTAGAAGAGTGAAAATTGGGCAGCCAAGTAGGCTTAGTGAACTGATCATTACCACCAAGTATCATCAAGATTTGGTGAAAAAATGTTTGCTGAGATTTCAGCAAACTAGTAGTTTTTTGGAAGCTTGGCAACCCCTTTCAACGAAAGTGTTTTTCGCCAGTCTCTGCATGGGGTACTTCAAGAGGAAACAAACCATAGAGATAGAACTTAGAACTATTTCATTTGGTCAAGTTTCAAGGAGCTAGCACAAACCGTGTTTGATTTATAATTCCAAACACAGCTATCTATGTAGGAGAAAACAGAGTGAAACCTAAAAATTCAAACTGTTACTTGAAACGAATGCTTCAACCTAGAAGAATAAAAATTGGGCAGCCAAGTGGGATTAGTCAACTGATCATTACCACCAAGTATCATCAAGATTTGGTGAAAAAATGTTTGCTGAGATTTCAGCAAACTAGTACTTTTTTTGGAAGCTTGGCAACCCCTTTCAAAAGAAAGTGTTTTTCGCCAGTCTCTGCATGGGGTACTTCAAGAGGAAACAACCCATAGAGATAGAACTTAGAACTACTTCATTTGGTCAAGTTTCAAGGAGCTAGCACAAACCGTGTTTGATTAGAGTTTCAAACACCTCTATCTATATAGCAGAAAACAGAGTGAAACCTAAAAATTCAAAGTGTTACTCGAAACGAACGCTTGAACCTAGAAGAGTGAAAATTGGGCAGCCAAGTAGGCTTAGTGAACTGATCATTACCACCAAGTATCATCAAGATTTGGTGAAAAAATGTTTGCTGAGATTTCAGCAAACTAGTAGTTTTTTGGAAGCTTGGCAACCCCTTTCAACGAAAGTGTTTTTCGCCAGTCTCTGCATGGGGTACTTCAAGAGGAAACAAACCATAGAGATAGAACTTAGAACTATTTCATTTGGTCAAGTTTCAAGGAGCTAGCACAAACCGTGTTTGATTTATAATTCCAAACACAGCTATCTATGTAGGAGAAAAGAGAGTGAAACCTAAAAATTCAAAGTGTTACTGGAAACGAACGCTTGAACCTAGAAGAGTGAAAATTGGGCAGCCAAGTGGGCTAAGTGAACTGATCATTACCACCAAGTATCATCAAGATTTGATGAAAAAATGTTTGCTGAGATTTCAGCAAACTAGAAGTTTTTTGGAAGCTTGGCCACCCCTTTCAAACGAAAGGGACTTTCGCCAGTCTCTGCATGGGGTACTTCAAGAGGAAACAAACCATATAGATAGAACTTAGAACTACTTCATTTGGTCAAGTTTCAAGGAGCTAGCACGAACCGTGTTTGATTTAGAGTTTCAAACACATCTATCTCTATAGCAGAAAACAGAGTGAAAAATAAAAATTCAAAGTGTTACTGGAAACGAACGCTTGAACCTAGAAGAGTGAAAATTGGGAAGCCAAGTGGGCTTAGTGAACTGATCATTACCACCAAGTATCATCAAGATTTGGTGAAAAAATGTTTGCTGAGATTTCAGCAAACTAGTAGTTTTTTGGAAGCTTGACAACCCCTTTCAAACGAAAGTGTTTTTCGCCAGTCTCTGCATGGGGTATTTCAAGAGGAAACAAACCATAGAGATAGAACTTAGAACTACTTCATTTGGTCAAGTTTCAAGGAGCTAGCTCAAACCGTGTTTGATTTAGAATTCCAAACACAGCTATCTATGTAGGAGAAAACCGAGTGAAACCTACAAATTCACACTGTTACTGGAAACTAATGCTTCAACCCAGAAGAATAAAAATTTTGCAGCCAAGTGGAATTAGTGAACTGATCATTACCACCAAGTATCATCAAGATTTGGTGAAAAAATGTTTGCTGAGATTTCAGCAAACAAGTAATTTTTTGGAAGCTTGGCAACCCCTTTCAAACGAAAGTGCTTTTCGCCAGTCTCTGCATGGGGTACTTCAAGAGGAAAGAAACCATAGGGATAGAACTTAGAACTACTTCATTCGGTCAAGTTTCAAGGAGCTAGCTCAAACCGTGTTTGATTTAGAATTCCAAACACAGCTATCTATGCAGGAGAAAACAGAGTGAAACCTAAAATTTCAAACTGTTACTGGAAACGAATGCTTGAACCTAGAAGAGTGAAAATTGGGCAGCCAAGTGGGCTTAGTGAACTGATCATTACCACCAAGTATCATCAAGTTTTGGTGAAAAAATGTTAGCTGAGATATCAGCAAACTAGTAGTATTTGGAAGCTTGGCAACCCCTTTCAAACGAAAGTGCTTTTCGCCAGTCTCTGCATGGGGTACTTCAAGAGGAAACAAACCATAGAGATAGAACTTAGAACTACTTCATTTGGTCAAGTTTCAAGGAGCTAGCACAAACCGTGTTTGATTTAGAATTCCAAACACAGCTATCTATGTAGGAGAAAACAGAGTGAAACCTAAAAATTCAAAGTGTTACTGGAAACGAACACTTGAATCTAGAAGAGTGAAAATTGGGCAGCCAAGTGGGCTAAGTGAACTGATCATTACCACCAAGTATCATCAAGATTTGCTGAAAAAATGTTTGCTGAGATTTCAGCATACTAGTAGTTTTTTGGAAGCTTGGCCACCCCTTTCAATCGAAAGGGACTTTCGCCAGTCTCTGCATGGGGTACTTCAAAAGGAAACAAATGATAGAGATAGAACTTAGAACTACTTCATTTGGTCAAGTTTCAAGGAGCTAGCACAAACCTTGTTTGATTTAGAATTCCAAACACAGCTATCTATGTAGGAGAAAACCGAGTGAAACCTAAAAATTCAAAGTGTTACTGGAAACGAACTCTTGAACCTAGAAGAGTGAAAATTGGGCAGCCAAGTGGGCTTAGTGAACTGATCATTACCACCAAGTATCATCAAGATTTGGTGAAAAAATGTTTGCTGAGATTTCAGCAAACTAATAGTTTTTTGGAAGCTTGGCAACCCCTTTCAACGAAAGTGTTTTTCGCCAGTCTCTGCATGGGGTACTTCAAGAGGAAACAAACCATAGAGATAGAACTTAGAACTACTTCATTTGGTCAACTTTCAAGGAGCTAGCACAAACCGTGTTTGATTTAGAATTCCAAACACAGCTATCTATGTAGGAGAAAACAGAGTGAAACCTAAAAATTCAAAGTGTTACTGGAAACGAACGCTTGAACGTACAAGAGTGAAAATTGGGCAGCCAAGTGTGCTTAGTGAACTGATCATTACCACCAAGTATCATCAAGATTTGGTGAAAAAATATTTGCTGAGATTTCAGCAAACTAGTAGTTTTTTGGAAGCTTGGCAACCCCTTTCCAATGAAAGTGTTTTTCGCCAGTCTCTGCATGGGGTACTTCAAGAGGAAACAAACAATAGAGATAGAACTTAGAACTACTTCATTTGGTCAAGTTTCAAGGAGCTAGCTCAAACCGTGTTTGATTTAGAATTCCAAACACAGCTATCTATGCAGGGGAAAACAAAGTGAAACCTAAAAATTCAAACTGTTACGTGAAAAGAATGCTTCAACCTAGAAGAATAAAAATTGGGCAGCCAAGTGGGCTTAGTGAACTGATCATTACCACCAAGTATCATCAAGACTTGGTGAAAAAATGTTTGCTGAGATTTCAGCAAACTAGAAGTTTTTTTGGAAGCTTGGCAACCCCTTTCAAATGAAAGTGTTTTCGCCAGTCTCTGCATGGGTACTTCAAGAGGAAACAAACCATAGAGATAGAACATAGAACTACTTCATTTGGTCAAGTTTCAAGGAGCTAGCACAAACCGTGTTTGATTTAGAATTCCAAACACAGCTATCTATGTAGGAGAAAACAGAGTGAAACCTAAAAATTCAAAGTGTTACTGGAAACGAACGCTTGAACCTAGAAGAGTGAAAATTGGGTAGCCAAGTGGGCTTAGTGAACTGATGATTACCACCAAGTATCATCAAGATTTGGTGAAAAAATGTTTGCTGAGATTTCAGCAATCTCGTAATTTTTTGGAAGCTTGGCAACCCTTTCAAACGAAAGTGCTTTTCGCCAGTCTCTACATGGGGTACTTCAATAGGAAACAAACCATAGAGATAGAACTTAGAACTACTTCATTTGGTCAAGTTTCAAGGAGCTAGCTCAAACCGTGTTTGATTTAGAATTCCCAAACACAACTATCTATGTAGGAGAAAACAGAGTGAAACCTAAAAATTCAAACTGTTACTGGAAAAGAATGCTTCAACCTAGAAGAATAAAAATTGGGCAGCCGAGTGGGATTAGTGAACTGATCATTACCACCAAGTATCATCAAGATTGGAGAAATAATGTTTGCTGAGATTTCAGCAAACTAGTAGTTTTTTGGAAGCTTGGCAACCACTTTCAAACGAAAGTGTTTTTCGCCAGTCTATGCATGGGGTACTTCAAGAGGGAAAAAAACCATAGAGATAGAACTTAGAACTACTTCATTTGGTCAAGTTTCAAGGAGCTAGCACAAACCGTTTTTGATTAGAGTTTCAAACACCTCTATCTATATAGCAGAAAACAGAGTGAAACCTAAAAATTCAAACTGTTACTGGAAACGAACGCTTTAACCTAGAAGAGTGAAAATTGGGCAGCCAAGTGGGCTTAGTGAACTGATCATTACCACCAAGTATCATCAGGATTTGCTGAAAAATGTTTGCTGAGATTTCAGCAAACTAGTAGTTTTTGGAAGCTTGGCCACCCATTCAAACGAAAGGGACTTTCACCAGTCTCTGCATGGGTTACTTCAAGAGGAAACAAACCATATAGATAGAACTTAGAACTACTTCATTTGGTCAATTTTCAAGGAGCGAGCACAACCGTGTTTGATTTAGAGTTTCAAACACATTTATCTCTATAGCAGAAAACAGAGTGAAAGATAAAAATTCAAAGTGTTACTGGAAACGACGCTTGAACCTAGAAGAGTGAAAATTGGGAAGCCAAGTGGGCATAGTGAACTGATCATTACCACCAAGTATCATCAAGATTTGGTGAAAAAATGTTTGCTGAGATTTCAGCAAAGTAGTAGTTTTTTGGAAGTTTGACAACCCCTTTCAAACGAAAGGGTTTTTCGCCAGTCTCTGCATGGGGTACTTCAAGAGGAAACAAACCATAGAGATAGAACTTAGAACTACTTCATTTGGTCAAGTTCAAGAAGCTAGCACAAACCGTGTTTGATTTAGAATTCCAAACACAGCTATCTATGTAGGAGAAAACCGAGTGAAACCTAAAAAATACAAAGTGTTACTGGAAACGAACGCTTGAACCTAGAAGAGTGAAAATTGGGCAGCCAAGAGGGCTTAGTGAACTGATCATTACCACCAAGTATCATAAAGATTTGGTGAAAAAATGTTTGCTGAGATTTCGGCAAACTAATAGTTTTTTGGAAGCTTGGCAACCCCTTTCAAACGAAAGTGTTTTTCGCCAGTCTCTGCATGGGGTATTTCAAGAGGAAACAAACAATAGAGATAGAACTTAGAACTACTTCTTTTGTCAAGTTTCAAGGAGCTAGCTCAAACCGTGTTTGATTTAGAATTCCAAACACAGCTATCTATGCAGGGGAAAACAAAGTGAAACCTAAAAATTCAAACTGTTACTGGAACAGAATGCTTCAACCTAGAAGAATAAAAATTGGGCAGCCAAGTGGGCTTAGTGAACTGATCATTACCAGCAAGTATCATCAAGATTTCGTGAAAAAATGTTTGCTGAGATTTCAGCAAACTAGTAGTTTTTTGGAAGCTTGGCCACCCCTTTCAAACGAAAGGGATTTTCCCCAGTCTCTGCATGGGGTACTTCAAGAGGAAACAAACCATATAGATAGAACTTAGAACTACTTCATTTGGTCAAGTTTCAAGGAGCTAGCACAAACCGTGTTTGATTTAGAGTTTCAAACACAGCTATCTATGTAGGAGAAAACCGAGTGAAACCTAAAAATTCAAAGTGTTACTGGAAACGTACGCTTGAACCTAGAAGAGTGAAAATTGGGAAGCCAAGTGGGCATAGTGAACTGATCATTACCACCAAGTATCATCAAGATTTGGTGAAAAAATGTTTGCTGAGATTTGAGCAAACTAGTAGTTTTTTGGAAGCTTGGCAACCCCTTTCAAACGAAAGTGTTTTTCGCCAGTCTCTGCATGGGGTACTTCAAGAGGAAACAAACCATAGAGATAGAACTTAGAACTACTTCATTTGGTCAAGTTTCAAGGAGCTAGCACAAACCGTGTTTGATTTAGAATTCCAAACACAGCTATCTATGTAGGAGAAAACCGAGTGAAACCTAAAAATTCAAAGTGTTACTGGAAACGAACGCTTGAACCTAGAAGAGTGAAAATTGGGCAGCCAAGTGGGCTTAGGGAACTGATCATTACCACCAAGTATCATCAAGATTTGGTGAAAAAATGTTTGCTGAGATTTCAGCAAACTAGTAGTTTTTTGGAAGCTTGCCAACCCCTTTCAAACGAAAGTGCTTTTCGCCAGTCTCTGCATGGTGTACTTCAAGAGGAAACAAACCATAGAGATAGAACTTAGAACTACTTCATTTGGTCAACTTTCAAGGAGCTAGCACAAACCGTGTTTGATTTAGAATTCCAAACACAGCTATCTATGTAGGAGAAAACAGAGTGAAACCTAAAAATTCAAAGTGTTACTGGAAACGAATGCTTCAACCTAGAAGAATAAAAATTGGGCAGCCAAGTGGAATTAGTGAACTGATCATTACCACCAAGTATCATCAAGATTTGGTGAAAAAATGTTTGCTGAGATTTCAGCAAACTAGTAGTTTTTTGGAAGCATGGCAACCCCTTTCAAACGAAAGTGTTTTTCGCCGGTCTATGCATGGGGTACTTCAAGAGGAAACAATCCAAAGAGATAGAACTTAGAACTACTTCACTTGGTCAAGTTTCAAGGAGCTAGCACAAACCGTGTTTGATTAGAGTTTCAAACACCTCTATCTATATAGCAGAAAACAGAGTGAAACCTAAAAATTCAAAGTGTTACTGGAAACGACCGCTTGAACCTACAAGAGTGAAAATTGGGCAGCCAAGTGGGCTTAGTGAACTGATCATTACCACCAAGTATCATCAAGATTTGGTGAAAAAATGTTTGCTGAGTTTTCAGCATACTAGTAGTATTTTGGAAGCTTGGCAACCCCTTTCCAACGAAAGTGTTTTTCGCCAGTCTCTGCATGGGTTACTTCAAGAGGAAACAAACCATAGAGATAGAACTTAGAACTACTTCATTTGGTCAAGTTTCAAGGAGCTAGCTCAAACCGTGTTTGATTTAGAATTCCAAACACAGCTATCTATGCAGGAGAAAACAGAGTGAAACCTAAAATTTCAAACTGTTACTGGAAGCGAATGCTTCAACCTAGAAGAATAAAAATTGGGCAGCCAAGTGGGCTTAGTGAACTGATCATTACCACCACGTATCATCAAGATTTGGTGAAAAAATGTTTGCTGAGATTTCAGCAAACTAGAAGTTTTTTTGGAATCTAGGCAACCCGTTTCAAACGAAAGTGTTTTTCGCCAGTCTCTGCATGGGGTACTTCAAGAGGAAACAAACCATATAGATAGAACTTAGAACTACTTCATTTGGTGAAGTTTCAAGGAGCTAGCACAAACCGTGTTTGATTTAGAATTCCAAACACAGCTATCTATGTAGGAGAAAACCGAGTGAAACCTAAAAATTCAAAGTGTTACATTAAACGAACGCTTGAACCTAGAAGAGTGAAAATTGGGCAGCCCAGTGGGCTTAGTGAACTGATCTTTACCACCAAGTATCATCAAGATTTGGTGAAAAAATGTTTGCTGAGATTTCAGCAAACTAGTAGTTTTTTGGAAGCTTGGCAACCCCTTTCAAATGAAAGAGCTTTTCGCCAGTCTCTGCATGGGGTACTTCAAGAGGAAACAAACCATAGAGATAGAACTTAGAAGAACTTCATTTGGGCAAGTTTCAAGGAGCTAGCACAAACCGTGTTTGATTTAGAGTTTCAAACACATCTATCTATATAGCAGAAAACAGAGTGAAACCTAAAAATTCAAAGTGTTACTGGAAACGAACGCTTGAACATAGAAGAATGAAAATTGGGCAGCCAAGTGTGCTTAGTGAACTGATCATTACCACGAAGTATCATCAAGATTTGGTAAAAAAATGTTTGCTGAGATTTCAGGAAACTAGTAGTTTTTTGGAAGCTTGGCAACCCCTTTCAAACGAAAGTGTTTTTCGCCAGTCTCTGCATTGTGTACTTCAAGAGAAAACAAACCACAGAGAGAGAACTTAGAACTACTTCATTTTGTCAAGTTTCAAGGAGCTAGCACAAACCGTGTTTGATTTAGAATTCCAATCACGGCTATCTATGTAGGAGAAAACAGAGTGAAACCTAAAAATTCAAACTGTTACTGGAAACAAACGCTTTAACCTAGAAGAGTGAAAATTGGGCAGCCAAGTGGGCTTAGTGAACTGATCATTACCACCAAGTATCATCAAGATTTGGTGAAAAAACGTCTGCTGAGATTTCAGCAAACTAGTAATTTTTTGGAAGCTTGGCAACCCCTTTCAAACGAAATTGTTTTTTGCCAGTCTCTGCATTTGGTACTTCAAGAGGAAACAAACCATAGAGATAGAACTTAGAACTACTTCATTTGGTCAAGTTTCAAGGAGATAGCACAAACCGTGTTTGATTTAGAATTCCAAACACAGCTATCTATGTACGAGAAAACCGAGTGAAACCTAAAAATTCAAAGTGTTACTGGAAACGAACGCTTGAACCTAGAAGAGTGAAAATTGGGCAGCCAAGTGGGCTTAGGGAACTGATCATTACCACCAAGTATCATCAAGATTTGGTGAAAAAATGTTTGCTGAGATTTCAGCAAACTAGTAGTTTTTTGGAAGCTTGCCAACACCTTTCAAACGAAAGTGCTTTTCGCCAGTCTCTGCATGGGGTACTTCAAGAGGAAACAAACCATAGAGATAGAACTTAGAACTACTTCATTTGGTCAACTTTCAAGTTGCTAGCACAAACCGTGTTTGATTTAGAATTCCAAACACAGCTATCTATGTAGGAGAAAACAGAGTGAAACCTGAAAATTCAAAGTGTTACTGGAAACGAATGCTTCAACCTAGAAGAATAAAAATTGGGCAGCCAAGTGGAATTAGTGAACTGATCATTACCACCAAGTATCATCAAGATTTGGTGAAAAAATGTTTGCTGAGATTTCAGCAAACTAGTAGTTTTTTGGAAGCATGGCAACCCCTTTCAAACGAAAGTGTTTTTCGCCGGTCTATGCATGGGGTACTTCAAGAGGAAACAATCCAAAGAGATAGAACTTAGAACTACTTCACTTGGTCAAGTTTCAAGGAGCTAGCACAAACCGTGTTTGATTAGAGTTTCAAACACCTCTATCTATATTGCAGAAAACAGAGTGAAACCTAAAAATTCAAAGTGTTACTGGAAACGAACGCTTGAACCTACAAGAGTGAAAATTGGGCAGCCAAGTGGGCTTAGTGAACTGATCATTACCACCAAGTATCATCAAGATTTGGTGAAAAAATGTTTGCTGAGATTTCAGCATACTAGTAGTTTTTTGGAAGCTTGGCAACCCCTTTCCAACGAAAGTGTTTTTCGCCAGTCTCTGCATGGGTTACTTCAAGAGGAAACAAACCATAGAGATAGAACTTAGAACTACTTCATTTGGTCAAGTTTCAAGGAGCTAGCTCAAACCGTGTTTGATTTAGAATTCCAAACACAGCTATCTATGCAGGAGAAAACAGAGTGAAACCTAAAATTTCAAACTGTTACTGGAAACGAATGCTTCAACCTAGAAGAATAAAAATTGGGCAGCCAAGTGGGCTTAGTGAACTGATCATTACCACCAAGTATCATCAAGATTTGGTGAAAAAATGTTTGCTGAGATTTCAGCAAACTAGAAGTTTTTTTGGAATCTTGGCAACCCGTTTCAAACGAAAGTGTTTTTCGCCAGTCTCTGCATGGGGTACTTCAAGAGGAAACAAACCATAGAGATAGAACTTAGAACTACTTCATTTGGTCAAGTTTCAAGGAGCTAGCACAAACCGTGTTTGATTTAGAATTCCAAACACAGCTATCTATGTAGGAGAAAACCGAGTGAAACCTAAAAATTCAAAGTGTTACATTAAACGAACGCTTGAACCTAGAAGAGTGAAAATTGGGCAGCCCAGTGGGCTTAGTGAACTGATCTTTACCACCAAGTATCATCAAGATTTGGTGAAAAAATGTTTGCTGAGATTTCAGCAAACTAGTAGTTTTTTGGAAGCTTGGCAACCCCTTTCAAATGAAAGAGCTTTTCGCCAGTCTCTGCATGGGGTACTTCAAGAGGAAACAAACCATAGAGATAGAACTTAGAAGAACTTCATTTGGGCAAGTTTCAAGGAGCTAGCACAAACCGTGTTTGATTTAGAGTTTCAAACACATCTATCTATATAGCAGAAAACAGAGTGAAACCTAAAAATTCAAAGTGTTACTGGAAACGAACGCTTGAACATAGAAGAGTGAAAATTGGGCAGCCAAGTGTGCTTAGTGAACTGATCATTACCACCAAGTATCATCAAGATTTGGTGAAAAAATGTTTGCTGAGATTTCAGGAAACTAGTAGTTTTTTGGAAGCTTGGCAACCCCTTTCAAACGAAAGTGTTTTTCGCCAGTCTCTGCATTGTGTACTTCAAGAGAAAACAAACCACAGAGAGAGAACTTAGAACTACTTCATTTTTTCAAGTTTCAAGGACCTAGCACAAACCGTGTTTGATTTAGAATTCCAATCACGGCTATCTATGTAGGAGAAAACAGAGTGAAACCTAAAAATTCAAACTGTTACTGGAAACAAACGCTTTAACCTAGAAGAGTGAAAATTGGGCAGCCAAGTGGGCTTAGTGAACTGATCATTACCACCAAGTATCATCAAGATTTCGTGAAAAAACGTCTGCTGAGATTTCAGCAAACTAGTAATTTTTTGGAAGCTTGGCAACCCCTTTCAAACGAAAGTGTTTTTTGCCAGTCTCTGCATTTGGTACTTCAAGAGGAAACAAACCATAGAGATAGAACTTAGAACTACTTCATTTGGTCAAGTTTCAAGGAGATAGCACAAACCGTGTTTGATTTAGAATTCCAAACACAGCTATCTATGTACGAGAAAACCGAGTGAAACCTAAAAATTCAAAGTGTTACTGGAAACGAACGCTTGAACCTAGAAGAGTGAAAATTGGGCAGCCAAGTGGGCTTAGTGAACTGATCATTACCACCAAGTATCATCAAGATTTGGTGAAAAAATGTTTGCTGAGATTTCAGCAAACTAGTAGTTTTTTGGAAGCTTGGCAACCCCTTTCAAACGAAAGTGCTTTTCGCCAGTCTCTGCATGGGGTACTTCAAGAGGAAACAAACCATAGAGATAGAACTTAGAACTACTTCATTTGGTCAACTTACAAGGAGCTAGCACAAACCGTGTTTGATTTAGAATTCCAAACACAGCTATCTATGTAGGAGAAAACAGAGTGAAACCTAAAAATTCAAAGTGTTACTGGAAACGAATGCTTCAACCTAGAAGATTAAAATTCGGCAGCCAAGTAGGATTAGTGAACTGATCATTACCACCAAGTATCATCAAGATTTGGTGAAAAAATGTTTGCTGAGATTTCAGCAAACTAGTAGTTTTTTGGAAGCATGGCAACCCCTTTCAAATGAAAGTGTTTTTCGCCAGTCTATGCATGGGGTACTTCAAGAGGAAACAATCCATAGAGATAGAACTTAGAACTACTTCATTTGGTCAAGTTTCAAGGAGCTAGCACAAACCGTGTTTGATTAGAGTTTCAAACACCTCTATCTATATAGCAGAAAACAGAGTGAAACCTAAATTTCAAAGTGTTACTGGAAACGAACGTTTGAACCTACAAGAGTGAAAATTGGGCAGCCAAGTGGGCTTAGTGAACTGATCATTACCACTAAGTATCATCAAGATTTGGTGAAAAAATGTTTGCTGAGATTTCAGCAAACTAGTAGTTTTTGGAAGCTTGGCAACCCCTTTCCAACGAAAGTGTTTTTCGCCAGTCTCTGCATGGGGTACTTCAAGAGGAAACAAACCATAGAGATAGAACTTAGAACTACTTCATTTGGTCAAGTTTCAAGGAGCTAGCTCAAACCGTGTTTGATTTAGAATTCCAAACACAGCTATCTATGCAGGAGAAAACAGAGTGAAACCTAAAAATTCAAACTGTTACTGGAAACGAATGCTTCAACCTAGAAGAATAAAAATTGGGCATCCAAGTGGGCTTAGTGAACTGAGCATTACCACCAAGTATCATCAAGATTTGGTGAAAAAATGTTTGCTGAGATTTCAGCAAACTAGAAGTTTTTTTGGAATCTTGGCAACCCGTTTCAAACGAAAGTGTTTTTCGCCAGTCTCTGCATGGGGTACTTCAAGAGGAAACAAACCATAGAGATAGAACTTAGAACTACTTCATTTGGGCAAGTTTCAAGGAGCTAGCACAAACCGTGTTTGATTTAGAATTCCAAACACAGCTATCTATGTAGGAGAAAACCGGGTGAAACCTAAAAATTCAAAGTGTTACTGGAATCGAACGCTTGAACCTAGAAGAGTGAAAATTGGGCAGCCAAGTGGGCTTAGTGAACTGATCATTACCACCAAGTATCATCAAGATTTGGTGAAAAAATGTTTGCTGAGATTTCAGCAAACTAGTAGTTTTTTGGAAGCTTGGCAACCCCTTTCAAACGAAAGTGCTTTTCGCCAGTCTCTGCATGGGGTACTTCAAGAGGAAACAAACCATAGAGATAGAACTTACAACTACTTCATTTGGTCAACTTTCAAGGAGCTAGCACAAACCGTGTTTGATTTAGAATTATAAACACAGCTATCTATGTAGGAGAAAACAGAGTGAAACCTAAAAATTCAAAGTGTTACTGGAAACGAACGCTTGAACCTAGAAGAGTGAAAATTGGGCAGCCAAGTGGGATTAGTGATCTGATCATTACCACCAAGTATCATCAAGATTTGGTGAAAAAATGTTTGCTGAGATTTCAGGAAACTAGTAGTTTTTTGGAAGCATGGCAACCCCTTTCAAACGAAAGTGTTCTTCACCAGTCTATGCATGGGGTACTTCAAGAGGAAACAATCCACAGAGATAGAACTTAGAACTACTTCACTTGGTCAAGTTTCAAGGAGCTAGCACAAACCGTGTTTGATTAGAGTTTCAAACACCTCTATCTATATAGCAGAAAACAGAGTGAAACCTAAAAATTCAAAGTGTTACTGGAAACGAAAGCTTGAACCTACAAGAGTGAAAATTGGGCAGCCAAGTGGGCTTAGTGAACTGATCATTAAAAACCAAGTATCATCAAGATTTGGTGAAAAAATGTTTGCTGAGATTTCAGCATACTAGTAGTTTTTTGGAAGCTTGGCAACCCCTTTCCAACGAAAGTGTTTTTCGCCAGTCTCTGCATGGGGTACTTCAAGAGCAAACAAACCATAGAGATAGAACTTAGAACTCCTTCATTTGATCAAGTTTCAAGGAGCTAGCTCAAACCGTGTTTGATTTAGAATTCCAAACACAGCTATCTATGCAGAAGAAAACAGAGTGAAACCTAAAAATTCAAACTGTTACTGGAAACGAATGCTTCAACCTAGAAGAATAAAAATTGGGCAGCCAAGTGGGCTTAGTGAACTGATCATTACCACCAAGTATCATCAAGATTTGGTGAAAAAATGTTTGCTGAGATTTCAGCAAACTAGAAGTTTTTTGGAATCTTGGCAACCCCTTTCAAATGAAAGTGTTTTTCGCCAGTCTATGCATGGGGTACTTCAAGAGGAAACAATCCATAGAGATAGAACTTAGAACTACTTCATTTGGTCAAGTTTCAAGGAGCTAGCACAAACCGTGTTTGATTAGAGTTTCAAACACCTCTATCTATATAGCAGAAAACAGAGTGAAACCTAAAAATTCAAAGTGTTACTGGAAACGAACGCTTGAACCTAGAAGAGTGAAAATTGGGCAGCCAAGTGGGCTTAGTGAACTGATCATTACCACCAAGTATCATCAAGATTTGGTGAAAAAATGTTTGCTGAGATTTCAGCAAACTAGTAGTTTTTTGGAAGCTTGGCAACCCCTTTCCAACGAAAGTGTTTTTCGCCAGTCTCTGCATGGGGTACTTCAAGAGGAAACAAACCATAGAGATAGAACTTAGAACTACTTCATTTGGTCAAGTTTCAAGGAGCTAGCTCAAACCGTGTTTGATTTAGAATTCCAAACACAGCTATCTATGCAGGAGAAAACAGAGTGAAACCTAAAAATTCAAACTGTTACTGGAAACGAATGCTTCAACCTAGAAGAATAAAAATTGGGCAGCCAAGTGGGCTTAGTGAACTGAGCATTACCTCCAAGTATCATCAAGATTTGGTGAAAAAATGTTTGCTGAGATTTCAGCAAACTAGAAGTTTTTTTGGAATCTTGGCAACCCGTTTCAACCAAAATGTTTTTCGCCAGTCTCTGCATGGGGTACTTCAAGAGGAAACAAACCATAGAGATAGAACTTAGAACTACTTCATTTGGGCAAGTTTCAAGGAGCTAGCACAAACCGTGTTTGATTTAGATTTCCAAACACAGCTATCTATGTAGGAGAAAACCGAGTGAAACCTAAAAATTCAAAGTGTTACTGGAAACGAACGCGTGAACCTAGAAGAGTGAAAATTGGGCAGCCAAGTGGGCTTAGTGTACTGATCATTACCACCAAGTATCATCAAGTTTTGGTGAAAAAATGGTTGCTGAGATTTCAGCAAACTAGTAGTTTTTTGGAAGCATGGCAACCCCTTTCAAACGAAAGTGTTCTTCGCCAGTCTATGCATGGGGTACTTCAAGAGGAAACAATCCACAGAGATAGAACTTAGAACTACTTCACTTGGTCAAGTTTCAAGGAGCTAGCACAAACCGTGTTTGATTAGAGTTTCAAACACCTCTATCTATATAGCAGAAAACAGAGTGAAACCTAAAAATTCAAAGTGTTACTGGAAACGAACGCTTGAACCTACAAGAGTGAAAATTGGGCAGCCAAGTGGGCTTAGTGAACTGATCATTAAAAACCAAGTATCATCAAGATTTGGTGAAAAAATGTTTGCTGAGATTTCACCATACTAGTAGTTTTTTGGAAGCTTGGCAACCCCTTTCAAACGAAAGTGTTTTTCGCCAGTCTCTGCATGGGGTACTTCAAGAGGAAACAAACCATAGAGATAGAACTTAGAACTCCTTCATTTGGTCAAGTTTCAAGGAGCTAGCTCAAACCGTGTTTGATTTAGAATTCCAAACACAGCTATCTATGCAGAAGAAAACAGAGTGAAACCTAAAAATTCAAACTGTTACTGGAAACGAATGCTTCAACCTAGAAGAATAAAAATTGGGCAGCCAAGTGGGATTAGTGAACTGATCATTGCCACCAAGTATCATCAAGATTTGGTGAAAAAATGTTTGCTGAGATTTCAGCAAACTAGTAGTTTTTTGGAAGCTTGTCAACCCCTTTCAAACGAAAGTGCTTTTCGCCAGTCTCTGCATGGGGTACTTCAAGAGGAAACAAACCATAGAGATAGAACTTAGAACTACTTCATTTGGTCAACTTACAAGGAGCTAGCACAAACCGTGTTTGATTTAGAATTCCAAACACAGCTATCTCTGTAGGAGAAAACAGAGTGAAACCTAAAAATTCAAAGTGTTACAGGAAACGAACGCTTGAATCTAGAAGAGTGAAAATTGGGCAGCCAAGTGGGCTAAGTGAACTGATCATTACCACCAAGAATCATCAAGATTTGCTGAAAAAATATTTGCTGAGATTTCACCAAACTAGTAGTTTTTTGGAAGCTTGGCCACCCCTTTCAAACGAAAGGGATTTTCGAAAGTCTCTGCATGGGGTACTTCAAGAGGAAACAAACCATAGAGATAGAACTTAGAACTACTTCATTTGGTCAAGTTTCAAGGAGCTAGCACAAACCGTGTTTGATTTAGAATTCCAAACACAGCTATCTATGTAGGAGAAAACCGAGTGAAACCTAAAAATTCAAAGTGTTACATTAAACGAACGCTTGAACCTAGAAGAGTGAAAATTGGGCAGCCCAGTGGGCTTAGTGAACTGATCTTTACCACCAAGTATCATCAAGATTTGGTGAAAAAATGTTTGCTGAGATTTCAGCAAACTAGTAGTTTTTTGGAAGCTTGGCAACCCCTTTCAAATGAAAGAGCTTTTCGCCAGTCTCTGAATGGGGTACTTCAAGAGGAAACAAACCATAGAGATAGAACTTAGAAGAACTTCATTTTGGCAAGTTTCAAGGAGCTAGCACAAACCGTGTTTGATTTAGAGTTTCAAACACATCTATCTATATAGCAGAAAACAGAGTGAAACCTAAAAATTCAAAGTGTTACTGGAAACGAACGCTTGAACATAGAAGAGTGAAAATTGGGCAGCCAAGTGTGCTTAGTGAACTGATCATTACCACCAAGTATCATCAAGATTTGGTGAAAAAATGTTTGCTGAGATTTCAGCAAACTAGTAGTTTTTTGGAAGCTTGGCAACCCCTTTCAAATGAAAGAGCTTTTCGCCAGTCTCTGCATGGGGTACTTCAAGAGGAAACAAACCATAGAGATAGAACTTAGAAGAACTTCATTTTGGCAAGTTTCAAGGAGATAGCACAAACCGTGTTTGATTTAGAATTCCAAACACAGCTATCTATGTACGAGAAAACCGAGTGAAACCTAAAAATTCAAAGTGTTACTGGAAACGAACGCTTGAACCTAGAAGAGTGAAAATTGGGCAGCCAAGTGGGCTTAGTGAACTGATCATTACCACCAAGTATCATCAAGATTTGGTGAAAAAATGTTTGCTGAGATTTCAGCAAACTAGTAGTTTTTTGGAAGCTTGGCAACCCCTTTCAAACGAAAGTGCTTTTCGCCAGTCTCTGCATGGGGTACTTCAAGAGGAAACAAACCATAGAGATAGAACTTAGAACTACTTCATTTGGTCAACTTACAAGGAGCTAGCACAAACAGTGTTTGATTTAGAATTCCAAACACAGCTATCTATGTAGGAGAAAACAGAGTGAAACCTAAAAATTCAAAGTGTTACTGGAAACGAATGCTTCAACCTAGAAGATTAAAATTTGGCAGCCAAGTAGGATTAGTGAACTGATCATTACCACCAAGTATCATCAAGATTTGGTGAAAAAATGTTTGCTGAGATTTCAGCAAACTAGTAGTTTTTTGGAAGCATGGCAACCCCTTTCAAATGAAAGTGTTTTTCGCCAGTCTATGCATGGGGTACTTCAAGAGGAAACAATCCATAGAGATAGAACTTAGAACTACTTCATTTGGTCAAGTTTCAAGGAGCTAGCACAAACCGTGTTTGATTAGAGTTTCAAACACCTCTATCTATATAGCAGAAAACAGAGTGAAACCTAAAAATTCAAAGTGTTACTGGAAACGAACGCTTGAACCTACAAGAGTGAAAATTGGGCAGCCAAGTGGGGTTAGTGAACTGATCATTACCACTAAGTATCATCAAGATTTGGTGAAAAAATGTTTGCTGAGATTTCAGCAAACTAGTAGTTTTTGGAAGCTTGGCAACCCCTTTCCAACGAAAGTGTTTTTCGCCAGTCTCTGCATGGGGTACTTCAAGAGGAAACAAACCATAGAGATAGAACTTAGAACTACTTCATTTGGTCAAGTTTCAAGGAGCTAGCTCAAACCGTGTTTGATTTAGAATTCCAAACACAGCTATCTATGCAGGAGAAAACAGAGTGAAACCTAAAAATTCAAACTGTTACTGGAAACGAATGCTTCAACCTAGAAGAATAAAAATTGGGCAGCCAAGTGGGCTTAGTGAACTGAGCATTACCACCAAGTATCATCAAGATTTGGTGAAAAAATGTTTGCTGAGATTTCAGCAAACTAGAAGTTTTTTTGGAATCTTGGCAACCCGTTTCAAACCAAAGTGTTTTTCGCCAGTCTCTGCATGGGGTACTTCAAGAGGAAACAAACCATAGAGATAGAACTTAGAACTACTTCATTTGGGCAAGTTTCAAGGAGCTAGCACAAACCGTGTTTGATTTAGAATTCCAAACACAGCTATCTATGTAGGAGTAAACAGAGTGAAACGTAAAAATTCAAAGTGTTACTGGAAACGAACGCTTGAACCTAGAAGAGTGAAAATTGGGTAGCGAAGTGTTCTTAGTGAACTAATCATTACCACCAAGTATCATCAAGATTTGGTGAAAAAATGTTTGCTGAGATTTCAGCAAACTAGAAGTTTTTTGGAATCTTGGCAACCCCTTTCAAATGAAAGTGTTTTTCGCCAGTCTATGCATGGGTTACTTCAAGAGGAAACAATCCATAGAGATAGAACTTAGAACTACTTCATTTGGTCAAGTTTCAAGGAGCTAGCACAAACCGTGTTTGATTAGAGTTTCAAACACCTCTATCTATATAGCAGAAAACAGAGTGAAACCTAAAAATTCAAAGTGTTACTGGAAACGAATGCTTCAACCTAGAAGAATAAAAATTGGGCAGCCAAGTGGGCTTAGTGAACTGATCATTACCACCAAGTATCATCAAGATTTGGTGAAAAAATGTTTGCTGAGATTTCAGCAAACTAGAAGTTTTTTGGAATCTTGGCAACCCCTTTCAAATGAAAGTGTTTTTCGCCAGCCTATGCATGGGGTACTTCAAGAGGAAACAATCCATAGAGATAGAACTTAGAACTACTTCATTTGGTCAAGTTTCAAGGAGCTAGCACAAACCGTGTTTGATTAGAGTTTCAAACACCTCTATCTATATAGCAGAAAACAGAGTGAAACCTAAAAATTCAAAGTGTTACTGGAAACGAACGCTTGAACCTACAAGAGTGAAAATTGGGCAGCCAAGTGGGCTTAGTGAACTGATCATTACCACCAAGTATCATCAAGATTTGGTGAAAAAATGTTTGCTGAGATTTCAGCAAACTAGTAGTTTTTTGGAAGCTTGGCAACCCCTTTCCAACGAAAGTGTTTTTCGCCAGTCTCTGCATGGGGTACTTCAAGAGGAAACAAACCATAGAGATAGAACTTAGAACTACTTCATTTGGTCAAGTTTCAAGGAGCTAGCTCAAACCGTGTTTGATTTAGAATTCCAAACACAGCTATCTATGCAGGAGAAAACAGAGTGAAACCTAAAAATTCAAACTGTTACTGGAAACGAATGCTTCAACCTAGAAGAATAAAAATTGGGCAGCCAAGTGGGCTTAGTGAACTGATCATTACCACCAAGTATCATCAAGATTTGGTGAAAAAATGTTTGCTGAGATTTCAGCAAACTAGAAGTTTTTTTGGAATCTTGGCAACCCGTTTCAAACGAAAGTGTTTTTCGCCAGTCTCTGCATGGGGTACTTCAAGAGGAAACAAACCATAGAGATAGAACTTAGAACTACTTCATTTGGGCAAGTTTCAAGGAGCTAGCACAAACCGTGTTTGATTTAGAATTCCAAACACAGCTATCTATGCAGGAGAAAACAGAGTGAAACCTAAAAATTCAAAGTGTTACTGGAAACGAACGCTTGAACCTAGAAGAGTGAAAATTGGGCAGCCAAGTGGGATTAGTGAACTGATCATTACCACCAAGTATCATCAAGATTTGGTGAAAAAATGTTTGCTGAGATTTCAGCAAACTAGTAGTTTTTTGGAAGCATGGCAACCCCTTTCAAACGAAAGTGTTCTTCGCCAGTCTATGCATGGGGTACTTCAAGAGGAAACAATCCACAGAGATAGAACTTAGAACTACTTCATTTGGTCAAGTTTCAAGGAGCTAGCACAAACCGTGTTTGATTAGAGTTTCAAACACCTCTATCTATATAGCAGAAAACAGAGTGAAACCTAAAAATTCAAAGTGTTACTGGAAACGAACGCTTGAACCTACAAGAGTGAAAATTGGGCAGCCAAGTGGGCTTAGTGAACTGATCATTACCACCAAGTATCATCAAGATTTGGTGAAAAAATGTTTGCTGAGATTTCAGCAAACTAGTAGTTTTTTGGAAGCTTGGCAACCCCTTTCCAACGAAAGTGTTTTTCGCCAGTCTCTGCATGGGGTACTTCAAGAGGAAACAAACCATAGAGATAGAACTTAGAACTACTTCATTTGGTCAAGTTTCAAGGAGCTAGCTCAAACCGTGTTTGATTTAGAATTCCAAACACAGCTATCTATGCAGGAGAAAACAGAGTGAAACCTAAAAATTCAAACTGTTACTGGAAACGAATGCTTCAACCTAGAAGAATAAAAATTGGGCAGCCAAGTGGGCTTAGTGAACTGAGCATTACCACCAAGTATCATCAAGATTTGGTGAAAAAATGTTTGCTGAGATTTCAGCAAACTAGAAGTTTTTTTGGAATCTTGGCAAACCGTTTCAAACGAAAGTGTTTTTCGCCAGTCTCTGCATGGGGTACTTCAAGAGGAAACAAACCATAGAGATAGAACTTAGAACTACTTCATTTGGGCAAGTTTCAAGGAGCTAGCACAAACCGTGTTTGATTTAGAATTCCAAACACAGCTATCTATGTAGGAGAAAACCGGGTGAAACCTAAAAATTCAAAGTGTTACTGGAAACGAACGATTGAACCTAGAAGAGTGAAAATTGGGCAGCCAAGTGAGCTTAGTGAACTGATCATTACCACCAAGTATCATCAAGATTTGGTGAAAAAATGTTTGCTGAGATTTCAGCAAACTAGTAGTTTTTTGGAAGCATGGCAACCCCTTTCAAACGAAAGTGTTCTTCGCTAGTCTATGCATGGGGTACTTCAAGAGGAAACAATCCACAGAGATAGAACTTAGAACTACTTCACTTGGTCAAGTTTCAAGGAGCTAGCACAAACCGTTTTTGATTAGAGTTTCAAACACCTCTATCTATATAGCAGAAAACAGAGTGAAACCTAAAAATTCAAAGTGTTACTGGAAACGAAAGCTTGAACCTACAAGAGTGAAAATTGGGCAGCCAAGTGGGGTTAGTGAACTGATGATTAAAAACCAAGTATCATCAAGATTTGGTGAAAAAATGTTTGCTGAGATTTCAACATACTAGTAGTTTTTTGGAAGCTTGGCAACCCCTTTCCAACGAAAGTGTTCTTCGCTAGTCTATGCATGGGGTACTTCAAGAGGAAACAATCCACAGAGATAGAACTTAGAACTACTTCACTTGGTCAAGTTTCAAGGAGCTAGCACAAACCGTTTTTGATTAGAGTTTCAAACATCTCTATCTATATAGCAGAAAACAGAGTGAAACCTAAAAATTCAAAGTGTTACTGGAAACGAAAGCTTGAACCTACAAGAGTGAAAATTGGGCAGCCAAGTGGGGTTAGTGAACTGATCATTAAAAACCAAGTATCATCAAGATTTTTTGAAAAAATGTTTGCTGAGATTTCAACATACTAGTAGTTTTTTGGAAGCTTGGCAACCCCTTTCCGACGACAGTGTTTTTCGCCAGTCTCTGCATGGGGTATTTCAAGAGGAAACAAACCATAGAGATAGAACTTAGAACTCCTTCATTTGGTCAAGTTTCAAGGAGCTAGCTCAAACCGTGTTTGATTTAGAATTCCAAACACAGCTATCTATGCAGAAGAAAACAGAGTGAAACCTAAAAATTCAAACTGTTACTGGAAACGAATGCTTCAACCTAGAAGAATAAAAATTGGGCAGCCAAGTGGGCTTAGTGAACTGATCATTACCACCAAGTATCATCAAGATTTGGTGAAAAAATGTTTGCTGAGATTTCAGCAAACTAGAAGTTTTTTGGAATCTTGTCAACCCCTTTCAAATGAAAGTGTTTTTCGCCAGTCTATGCATGGGGTACTTCAAGAGGAAACAATCCATAGAGATAGAACTTAGAACTACTTTATTTGTTCAAGTTTCAAGGAGCTAGCACAAACCGTGTTTGATTTAGAATTCCAAACGCAGCTATCTATGTAGGAGAAAACAGAGTGAAACCTAAAAATTCAAAGTGTTACAGGAAATGAACGCTTGAATCTAGAAGAGTGAAAATTGGGCAGCCAAGTGGGCTAAGTGAACTGATCATTACCAACAAGAATCATCAAGATTTGCTGAAAAAATATTTGCTGAGATTTCAGCAAACTAGTAGTTTTTTGGAAGCTTGGCCACCCTTTCAAACGAAAGGGACTTTCGCCAGTCTCTGCATGGGGTACTTCAAGAGGAAACAAACCATATAGATAGAACTTAGAACTACTTCATTTGGTCAAGTTTCAAGGAGCTAGCACAAACCGTGTTTGATTTAGAATTCCAAACACAGCTATCTATGTAGGAGAAAACTGAGTGAAACCTAAAAATTCAAAGTGTTACTTTAAACGAACGCTTGAACCTAGAAGAGTGAAAATTGGGCAGCCAAGTGGGCTTAGTGAACTGATCATTACCACCAAGTATCATCAAGATTTGGTGAAAAAATGTTTGCTGAGATTTCAGCAAACTAGTAGTTTTTTGGAAGCTTGGCAACCCCTTTCAAACGAAAGTGCTTTTCGCCAGTCTCTGCATGGGGTACTTCAAGAGGAAACAAACCATAGAGATAGAACTTAGAACTACTTCATTTGGGCAAGTTTCAAGGAGCTAGCACAAACCATGTTTGATTTAGAGTTTCAAACACATCTATCTATATAGCAGAAAACAGAGTGAAACCTAAAAATTCAAACTGTAACTGGAAACAAACGCTTTAACCTAGAAAAGTGAAAATTGGGCAGCCAAGTGGGCTTAGTGAACTGATCATTACCACCAAGTATCATCAAGAATGGTGAAAAAACGTCTGCTGAGATTTCAGCAAACTAGTAGTTTTTTGGAAGCTTGGCAACCCCTTTCAAACGAAAGTGCTTTTCGCCAGACTCTGCATGGGGTACTTCAAGAGGAAAAAAACCATAGAGATAGAACTTAGAACTACTTCATTTGGTCAACTTTCAAGGAGCTAGCACAAACCGTGTTTGATTTAGAATTCCAAACACAGCTATCTATGTAGGAGAAAACAGAGTGAAACCTAAAAATTCAAAGTGTTACTGGAAACGAATGCTTCAACCTAGAAGAATAAAAATTGGGCAGCCAAGTAGGATTAGTGAACTGATCATTACCACCAAGTATCATCAAGATTTGGTGAAAAAATGTTTGCTGAGATTTCAGCAAACTAGTAGTTTTTTTGAAGCATGGCAACCCCTTTCAAATGAAAGTGTTTTTCGCCAGTCTATGCATGGGGTACTTCAAGAGGAAACAATCCATAGAGATAGAACTTAGAACTACTTCATTTGGTCAACTTTCAAGGAGCTAGCACAAACCGTGTTTGATTAGAGTTTCAAACACCTCTATCTATATAGCAGAAAACAGAGTGAAACCTAAAAATTCAAAGTGTTACTGGAAACGAACGCTTGAACCTACAAGAGTGAAAATTGGGCAGCCAAGTGGGCTTAGTGAACTGATCATTACCACCATGTATCATCAAGATTTGGTGAAAAAATGTTTGCTGAGATTTCAGCAAACTAGTAGTTTTTTGGAAGCTTGGCAAACCCTTTCCAATGAAAGTGTTTTTCGCCAGTCTCTGCATGGGGTACTTCAAGAGAAAACAAACCATAGAGATAGAACTTAGAACTACTTCATTTGGTCAAGTTTCAAGGAGCTAGCTCAAACCGTGTTTTATTTAGAATTCCAAACACAGCAATCTATGCAGGAGAAAACAGAGTTAAACCTAAAAATTCAAACTGTTATTGGAAACGAATGCTTCAACCTAGAAGAATAAAAATTGGGCAGCCAAGTGGGCTTAGTGAACTGATCATTACCACCTAGTATCATCAAGATTTGGTGAAAAATGTTTGCTGAGATTTCAGCAAACTAAAAGTTTTTTTGGAATCTTGGCAACCCGTTTCAAACGAAAGTGTTTTTCGCCAGTCTCTGCATGGGGTACTTCAAGAGGAAAGAAACCATAGAGATAGAACTTAGAACTACTTCATTTGGGCAAGTTTCAAGGAGCTAGCACAAACCGTGTTTTATTTAGAATTCCAAACACAGCTATCTATGTAGGAGAAAACAGAGTGAAACCTAAAAATTCAAAGTGTTACTGGAAATGAACGCTTGAACCTAGAAGAGTGAAAATTGGGCAGCCAAGTGGGCTTAGTGAACTGATCATTACCACCAAATATCATCAAGATTTGGTGAAAAAATGTTTGCTGAAATATCAGCAAACTAGTAGTATCTGGAAGCTTGGCAACCCCTTTTAAACGAAAGTGCTTTTTGCCAGTCTCTTCATGGGGTACTTCAAGAGGAAACAAACCATAGAGATAGAACTTAGAACTACTTCATTTGGTCAAGTTTCAAGGAGCTAGCACAAACCGTGTTTGATTAGAGTTTCAAACACCTCTATCTATATAGCAGAAAACAGAGTGAAACCTAAAAATTCAAAGTGTTACTGGAAACGAACGCTTGAACCTACAAGAGTGAAAATTGGGCAGCCAAGTGGGCTTAGTGAACTGATCATTACCACCATGTATCATCAAGATTTGGTGAAAAAATGTTTGCTGAGATTTCAGCAAACTAGTAGTTTTTTGGAAGCTTGGCAAACCCTTTCCAATGAAAGTGTTTTTCGCCAGTCTCTGCATGGGGTACTTCAAGAGAAAACAAACCATAGAGATAGAACTTAGAACTACTTCATTTGGTCAAGTTTCAAGGAGCTAGCTCAAAACCGTGTTTTATTTAGAATTCCAAACACAGCAATCTATGCAGGAGAAAACAGAGTTAAACCTAAAAATTCAAACTGTTATTGGAAACGAATGCTTCAACCTAGAAGAATAAAAATTGGGCAGCCCAAGTGGGCTTAGTGAACTGATCATTACCACCTAGTATCATCAAGATTTGGTGAAAAATGTTTGCTGAGATTTCAGCAAACTAAAAGTTTTTTTTGGAATCTTGGCAACCGTTTCAAACGAAAGTGTTTTTCGCCAGCTCTGCATGGGGTACTTCAAGAGAAAGAAACCATAGAGGATAGAACTTAGAACTACTTCATTTGGGCAAGTTCAAGGAGCTAGCACAAACCGTGTTTTATATTAGAATTCCAAACCACAGCTATCTATGTAGGGAAAAACAGAGTGAAACCTAAATTCAAAGTGTTACTGGAAATGAACGCTTGAACCTAGAAGAGTGAAAATTGGGCAGCCAAGTGGGCTTAGTGAACTGATCATTACCACCAAATATCATCAAGATTTGGTGAAAAAATGTTTGCTGAAATATCAGCAAACTAGTAGTATCTGGAAGCTTGGCAACCCCTTTTAAACGAAAGTGCTTTTTGCCAGTCTCTTCATGGGGTACTTCAAGAGGAAACAAACCATAGAGATAGAACTTAGAACTACTTCATTTGGTCAAGTTTCAAGGAGCTAGCTCAAACCGTGTTTGATTTAGAATTCCAAACACAGCTATCTATGCAGGAGAAAACAGAGTGAAACCTAAAAATTCAAACTGTTACTGGAAACGAATGCTTCAACCTAGAAGAATAAAAATTGGCAGCCAAGTGGGCTTAGTGAACTGAGCATTACCACCAAGTATCATCAAGATTTGGTGAAAAATGTTTGCTGAGATTTCAGCAAACTAGAAGTTTTTTGGAATCTTGGCAACCCGTTTCAAACGAAAGTGTTTTTCGCCAGTCTCTGCATGGGGTACTTCAAGAGGAAAACAAACCATAGAGATAGAACTTAGAACTACTTCATTTGGGCAAGTTTCAAGGAGCTAGCACAAACCGTGTTTGATTTAGAATTCCAAACACAGCTATCTATGTAGGAGAAAACCGGGTGAAACCTAAAAATTCAAAGTGTTACTGGAAACGAACGATTGAACCTAGAAGAGTGAAAATTGGGCAGCCAAGTGAGCTTAGTGAACTGATCATTACCACCAAGTATCATCAAGATTTGGTGAAAAAATGTTTGCTGAGATTTCAGCAAACTAGTAGTTTTTTGGAAGCATGGCAACCCCTTTTCAAACGAAAGTGTTCTTCGCTAGTCTATGCATGGGGTACTTCAAGAGGAAACAATCCACAGAGATAGAACTTAGAACTACTTCACTTGGTCAAGTTTCAAGGAGCTAGCACAAACCGTTTTTGATTAGAGTTTCAAACACCTCTATCTATATAGCAGAAAACAGAGTGAAACCTAAAAATTCAAAGTGTTTACTGGAAACGAAAGCTTGAACCTACAAGAGTGAAAATTGGGCAGCCCAGTGGGGTTAGTGAACTGATGATTAAAAACCAAGTATCATCAAGATTTGGTGAAAAAATGTTTGCTGAGATTTCAACATACTAGTAGTTTTTTTGGAAGCTTGGCAACCCCTTTCCAACGAAAGTGTTCTTCGCTAGTCTATGCATGGGGTACTTCAAGAGGAAACAATCCACAGAGATAGAACTTAGAACTACTTCACTTGTCAAGTTTCAAGGAGCTAGCACAAACCGTTTTTGATTAGAGTTTCAAACACCTCTATCTATATAGCAGAAAACAGAGTGAAACCTAAAAATTCAAAGTGTTACTGGAAACGAAAGCTTGAACCTACAAGAGTGAAAATTGGGCAGCCAAGTGGGGTTAGTGAACTGATCATTAAAAACCAAGTATCATCAAGATTTTTTGAAAAAATGTTTGCTGAGATTTCAACATACTAGTAGTTTTTTGGAAGCTTGGCAACCCCTTTCCGACGACAGTGTTTTTCGCCAGTCTCTGCATGGGGTATTTCAAGAGGAAACAAACCATAGAGATAGAACTTAGAACTCCTTCATTTGGTCAAGTTTCAAGGAGCTAGCTCAAACCGTGTTTGATTTAGAATTCCAAACACAGCTATCTATGCAGAAGAAAACAGAGTGAAACCTAAAAATTCAAACTGTTACTGGAAACGAATGCTTCAACCTAGAAGAATAAAAATTGGGCAGCCAAGTGGGCTTAGTGAACTGATCATTACCACCAAGTATCATCAAGATTTGGTGAAAAATGTTTGCTGAGATTTCAGCAAACTAGAAGTTTTTTGGAATCTTGTCAACCCCTTTCAAATGAAAGTGTTTTTCGCCAGTCTATGCATGGGGTACTTCAAGAGGAAACAATCCATAGAGATAGAACTTAGAACTACTTTATTTGTTCAAGTTTCAAGGAGCTAGCACAACCGTGTTTGATTTAGAATTCCAAACGCAGCTATCTATGTAGGAGAAAACAGAGTGAAACCTAAAAATTCAAAGTGTTACAGGAAATGAACGCTTGAATCTAGAAGAGTGAAAATTGGGCAGCCAAGTGGGCTAAGTGAACTGATCATTACCAACAAGAATCATCAAGATTTGCTGAAAAAATATTTGCTGAGATTTCAGCAAACTAGTAGTTTTTTGGAAGCTTGGTCACCCTTTCAAACGAAAGGGACTTTCGCCAGTCTCTGCATGGGGTACTTCAAGAGGAAACAAACCATATAGATAGAACTTAGAACTACTTCATTTGGTCAAGTTTCAAGGAGCTAGCACAAACCGTGTTTGATTTAGAATTCCAAACACAGCTATCTATGTAGGAGAAAACTGAGTGAAACCTAAAATTCAAAGTGTTACTTTAAACGAACGCTTGAACCTAGAAGAGTGAAAATTGGGCAGCCAAGTGGGCTTAGTGAACTGATCATTACCACCAAGTATCATCAAGATTTGGTGAAAAATGTTTGCTGAGATTTCAGCAAACTAGTAGTTTTTTGGAAGCTTGGCAACCCCTTTCAAACGAAAGTGCTTTTCGCCAGTCTCTGCATGGGGTACTTCAAGAGGAAACAAACCATAGAGATAGAACTTAGAACTACTTCATTTGGGCAAGTTTCAAGGAGCTAGCACAAACCATGTTTGATTTAGAGTTTCAAACACATCTATCTATATAGCAGAAAACAGAGTGAAACCTAAAAATTCAAACTGTAACTGGAAACAAACGCTTTAACCTAGAAAGTGAAAATTGGCAGCCAAGTGGGCTTAGTGAACTGATCATTACCACCAAGTATCATCAAGATTTGGTGAAAAAACGTCTGCTGAGATTTCAGCAAACTAGTAGTTTTTTGGAAGCTTGGCAACCCCTTTCAAACGAAAGTGCTTTTCGCCAGACTCTGCATGGGGTACTTCAAGAGGAAAAAAACCATAGAGATAGAACTTAGAACTACTTCATTTGGTCAACTTTCAAGGAGCTAGCACAAACCGTGTTTGATTTAGAATTCCAAACACAGCTATCTATGTAGGAGAGGAACAGAGTGAAACCTAAAAAATTCAAAGTGTTACTGGAAACGAATGCTTCAACCTAGAAGAATAAAAATTGGGCAGCCAAGTAGGATTAGTGAAC
>NW_027516809.1:0-52854 GCF_048772815.1 Callospermophilus lateralis
CATGTTGGATTTAGTGTTCCAAATTCATCTATCTATATATGAGAGAACAGAGTGAAACCTAAATATAAAAACTGCTACTGTAGACGAACGCTTCAACCTAGAAGAACAAAATTTGGTGAGCCAAGTGGGATTTGTGTACTGATCATTACCACCAAGTATCATCAAGATTGGGTGAAAAAATATTTGCTGGTATTTCGGAAATTCGTTATTTCTTAGAAGCTTGGCAACCCCTCTAAATGAAAGTGCTTTTCCACATTCTGTGCCTAGGGCTACTTGAAGAGGAAACAAACCATAGAGAGAAAACTGAGAACTCCTTTATTTTGTCAAGTTTCAAAGAGCTACTATAAACCCTGTTGGATTTAGAGTTCCTAATTCATCTATCTATATATGAGAGAACAGAGTGAAACCTAAATATAAAAACTGCTACTGTAGACGAACGCTTCAACCTAGAAGAACAAAATTTGGTGAGCCAAGTGGGATCTGTATACTGATCATTACCACCAAGTATCATCAAGATTGGTAGAAAAAATTTTTGCTGGTATTTCGGAAACTCGTTATTTCTTAGAAGCTTGGCAACCCCTCTCAATGAAAGTGCTTTTCCACAGTCTGTGCCTAGGGCTACTTGAAGAGGAAACAAACCATAGAGACAAAACTGAGAACTCCTTTATTTTTTCAAGTTTCAAAGAGCTACTACAATCCATGTTGGATTTAGAGTTCCAAATTCATCTATCTATATAGGAGAGAACGGAGAGAAACCTAAATATAAAAACAGCTACTGTAGACGAACGCTTCAACCTAGAAGAAGAAAATTTGGTGAGCCTAGTGGGATTTGTGTACTGATCATTACCACCAAGTATCATCAAGATTGGGTGAAAAAGTATTTGCTGGTATTTCGGAAACTCGTTATTTCTTAGAAGCTTGGCAACCCCTCTCAATGTAAGTGCTTTTCCACAGTGTTTGCCTAGGCTACTTGAAGAGGAAACAATCCATAGGGACAAAACTGAGAACTCCTTTATTTTGTCAAGTTTCAAAGAGCAACTACAAACCATGATGGATTTAGAGTTCCAAATTCATCTATCTATACAGGAGAGAACAGAGGGAAACCTAAATATAAAAACTGCTATTGTAGACGAACGTTTCAACCTAGAAGAACAAAATTTGGTGAGCCAAGTGGGATTTGTGTACTGATCATTACCACCAAGTATCATCAAGATTGGGTGAAAAAATATTTGCTGGTGTTTCGGAAACTTGTAATTTCTTAGAAGCTTGGCAACCACTCTCAATGAAAGTGCTTTTCCACAGTCTGTGCCTAGGGCTACTTGAAGAGGAAACAAACCATAGAGACAAAACTGAGAACTCCTTTATTTTGTCAAGTTTCAAAGAGCTACTACTATCCATGTTGGATTTAGAGTTCCAAATTCATCTATCTATATAGGCGAGAACAGAGAGAAACCTAAATGTAAAAACAGATACTGTAAACGAACGCTTCAACCTAGAAGAACAAAATTTGGTGAGCCAAGTGGGATTTGTGTACTGATCATTACCACCTAGTATCATCAAAATTGGGAGAAAAAATATTTCCTGGTGTTTCGGAAACTTGTAATTTCTTAGAAATTGGCAACCACGCTCCGTGAAAGTCCTTTTCCACAGTCTGTGCCTAGGGCTACTTGAAGAGGAACAAACCATAGAGACAAAACTGAGAACTCCTTTATTTGTCAAGTTTCAAAGAGCTACTACTATCCATGTTGGATTTAGAGTTCCAAATTCATCTATCTATATAGGAGAGAACACAGAGAAACCTAAATATAAAAATTGCTACTGTAAACGAACGCTTCAACCTAGAAGAACAAAATTTGGTGAGCCAAGTGGGATTTGTGTACTGATCATTACCACCTAGTATCATCAAGATTGGGTGAAAAAATATTTGCTGTGTTTCGGAAACTTGTAATTTCTTAGAAATTGGCAACCACGCTCCGTGAAAGTGCTTTTCCACAGTCTGTGCATAGGGCTACTTGAAGAGGAAACAAACCATAGAGACAAAATTGAGAAAACCTTTATTTTGTCAAGTTCCAAAGAGCTACTACAAACCATGTTGGATTTAGTGTTCCAAATTCATCTATCTATATATGAGAGAACAGAGTGAAACCTAAATATAAAAACTGCTACTGTAGACGAACGCTTCAACCTAGAAGAACAAAATTTGGTGAGTCAAGTGGGATTTGTGTACTGATCATTACCACCAAGTATCATCAAGATTGGGTGAAAAAATATTTGCCGGTATTTCGGAAACTCGTTATTTCTTAGAAGCTTGGATACCCCTCTCAATGAAAGTGCTTTTCCACAGTCTGTGCCTAGGGCTACATGAAGAGGAAACAAACCATAGAAACAAAATTGAGAACTCCTTTATTTTGTCAAGTTTCAAAGAGCTACTACAAACCATGTTGGATTTAGAGTTCCAAATTCATCTATCTATATATGAGAGAACAGAGTGAAACCTAAATATAAAAAGTGCTACTGTAGACGAACGCTTCAACCTAGAAGAACAAAATTTGGTGAGCCAAGTGGGATTTGTGTACTGATCATTACCACCAAGTATCATCAAGATTGGGTGAAAAAAATATTTGCTGGTATTTCGGAACTCGTTATTTCTTAGAAGCTTGGCAACCCCTCTCAATGAAAGTGCTTTTCCACAGTCTGTGCCTAGGGCTACTTGAAGAGGGAACAAACCATAGAGACAAAACTGAGAACTCCTTTATTTTGTCAAGTTTCAAAGAGCTACTATAAACCATGTTGGATTTAGAGTTCCAAATTCATCAATCTATATAGGAGAGAACAGAGGGAATTCTAAATATTAAAACTGCTATTGTAGACGAACGCTTCAACCTAGAAGAACAAAATTTGGTGAGCCTAGTGGGATTAGTGTACTGATCATTACCACCAAGTATCATCAAGTTTGTTTGAAAAAATATTTGCTGGTATTTCGGAAACTCGTTATTTCTTAGAAGCTTGGCAACCCCTCTCAATGAAAGTACTTTTCCACAGTGTTTGCCTAGGGCTACTTGAAGAGGAAACAATCCATAGGGACAAAACTGAGAACTCCTTTATTTTGTCAAGTTTCAAAGAGCTACTACAAACCATGATGGATTTAGAGTTCCAAATTCATCTATCTATACAGGAGAGAACAGAGGGAAACCTAAATATAAAAACTACTATTGTAGACGAACGTTTCAACCTAGAAGAACAAAATTTGGTCAGCCAATTGGGGTTTTGTGTACTGATCATTACCACCAAGTATCATCAAGATTGGGTGAAAAAATATTTGCTGGTGTTTCGGAAACTTGTAATTTCTTAGAAGCTTGGCAACCACTCTCAATGAAAGTGCTTTTCCACAGTCTGTGCCTAAGGCTACTTGAAGAGGAAACAAACCATAGAGACAAAACTGAGAACTCCTTTATTTTGTCAAGTTTCAAAGAGCTACTACTATCCATGTTGGATTTAGAGTTCCAAATTCATCTATCTATATAGGAGAGAACACAGAGAAACCTAAATATAAAAATTTCTACTGTAAACGAACGCTTCAACCTAGAAGAACAAAATTTGGTGAGCCAAGTGGGATTTGTGTACTGATCATTACCCCCTAGTATCATCAAGATTGGGTGAAAAAATATTTGCTGGTGTTTCGGAAACTTGTAATTTCTTAGAAATGGCAACCACGCTACGTGAAAGTGCTTTTCCACAGTCTGTGCATAGGGCTACTTGAAGAGGAAACAAACCATAGAGACAAAATTGAGAAAACCTTTATTTTGTCAAGTTCCAAAGAGCTACTACAAACCATGTTGGATTTAGTGTTCCAAATTCATCTATCTATATATGAGAGAACAGAGTGAAACCTAAATATAAAAACTGCTACTGTAGACGAACGCTTCAACCTAGAAGAACAAAATTTGGTGAGCCAAGTGGGATTTGTGTACTGATCATTACCACCAAATATCATCAAGATTGGGTGAAAAAATATTTGCTGGTATTTCGGAAACTCGTTATTTCTTAGAAGCTTGGCAACCCCTCTAAATGAAAGTGCTTTTCCACATTCTGTGCCTAGGGCTACTTGAATAGGAAACAAACCATAGAGAGAAAACTGAGAACTCCTTTATTTTGTCAAGTTTCAAAGAGCTACTATAAACCCTGTTGGATTTAGAGTTCCTAATTCATCTATCTATATATGAGAGAACAGAGTGAAACCTAAATATAAAAACTGCTACTGTAGACGAACGCTTCAACATAGAAGAACAAAATTTGGTGAGCCAAGTGGGATCTGTGTACTGATCATTACCACCAAGTATCATCAAGATTGGTTGAAAAAATTTTTGCTGGTATTTCGGAAACTCGTTATTTCTTAGAAGCTTGGCAACCCCTCTCAATGAAAGTGCTTTTCCACAGTCTGTGCCTAGGGCTACTTGAAGAGGAAACAAACCATAGAGACAAAACTGAGAACTCCTTTATTTTTTCAAGTTTCAAAGAGCTACTACAAACCATGTTGGATTTAGAGTTCCAAATTCATATATCTATATAGGACAGAACAGAGGGAAACCTAAATATAAAAACTGCTTCTGTAGACGAACACTTCAACCTAGAAGAACAAAATTTGGTGAGCCAAGTGGGACTTGTGTACTGATCATTACCACCAAGTATCATCAAGATTGGGTGAAAAAGTATTTGCTGGTATTTCGGAAACTCGTTATTTCTTAGAAGCTTGGCAACCCCTCTCAATGAAAGTGCTTTTCCACAGTGTTTGCCTAGGGCTACTTGAAGAGGAAACAATCCATAGGGACAAAACTGAGAACTCCTTTATTTTGTCAAGTTTCAAAGAACTACTACAAACCATGTTGGATTTAGAGTTCCAAATTCATCTATCTATACAGGAGAGAACAGAGGGAAACCTAAATATAAAAACTGCTATTGTAGACGAACGTTTCAACCTAGAAGAACAAAATTTGGTGAGCCAAGTGGGATTTGTGTACTGATCATTACCACCAAGTATCATCAAGATTGGGTGAAAAAATATTTGCTGGTGTTTCGGAAACTTGTAATTTCTTAGAAGCTTGGCAACCACTCTCAATGAAAGTGCTTTTCCACAGTCTGTGCCTAGGGCTACTTGAAGAGGAAACAAACCATAGAGACAAAACTGAGAACTCCTTTATTTTGTCAAGTTTCAAAGAGCTACTACTATCCATGTTGGATTTAGAGTTCCAAATTCATCTATCTATATAGGCGAGAACAGAGAGAAACCTAAATGTAAAAACAGATACTGTAAACGAACGCTTCAACCTAGAAGAACAAAATTTGGTGAGCCAAGTGGGATTTGTGTACTGATCATTACCACCTAGTATCATCAAAATTGGGAGAAAAAATATTTCCTGGTGTTTCGGAAACTTGTAATTTCTTAGAAATTGGCAACCACGCTCCGTGAAAGTCCTTTTCCACAGTCTGTGCCTAGGGCTACTTGAAGAGGAAACAAACCATAGAGACAAAACTGAGAACTCCTTTATTTTGTCAAGTTTCAAAGAGCTACTACTATCCATGTTGGATTTAGAGTTCCAAATTCATCTATCTATATAGGAGAGAACACAGAGAAACCTAAATATAAAAATTGCTACTGTAAACGAACGCTTCAACCTAGAAGAACAAAATTTGGTGAGCCAAGTGGGATTTGTGTACTGATCATTACCACCTAGTATCATCAAGATTGGGTGAAAAAATATTTGCTGGTGTTTCGGAAACTTGTAATTTCTTAGAAATTGGCAACCACGCTCCGTGAAAGTGCTTTTCCACAGTCTGTGCATAGGGCTACTTGAAGAGGAAACAAACCATAGAGACAAAATTGAGAAAACCTTTATTTTGTCAAGTTCCAAAGAGCTACTACAAACCATGTTGGATTTAGTGTTCCAAATTCATCTATCTATATATGAGAGAACAGAGTGAAACCTAAATATAAAAACTGCTACTGTAGACGAACGCTTCAACCTAGAAGAACAAAATTTGGTGAGTCAAGTGGGATTTGTGTACTGATCATTACCACCAAGTATCATCAAGATTGGGTGAAAAAATATTTGCCGGTATTTCGGAAACTCGTTATTTCTTAGAAGCTTGGATACCCCTCTCAATGAAAGTGCTTTTCCACAGTCTGTGCCTAGGGCTACATGAAGAGGAAACAAACCATAGAAACAAAATTGAGAACTCCTTTATTTTGTCAAGTTTCAAAGAGCTACTACAAACCATGTTGGATTTAGAGTTCCAAATTCATCTATCTATATATGAGAGAACAGAGTGAAACCTAAATATAAAAAGTGCTACTGTAGACGAACGCTTCAACCTAGAAGAACAAAATTTGGTGAGCCAAGTGGGATTTGTGTACTGATCATTACCACCAAGTATCATCAAGATTGGGTGAAAAAAATATTTGCTGGTATTTCGGAAACTCGTTATTTCTTAGAAGCTTGGCAACCCCTCTCAATGAAAGTGCTTTTCCACAGTCTGTGCCTAGGGCTACTTGAAGAGGGAACAAACCATAGAGACAAAACTGAGAACTCCTTTATTTTGTCAAGTTTCAAAGAGCTACTATAAACCATGTTGGATTTAGAGTTCCAAATTCATCAATCTATATAGGAGAGAACAGAGGGAATTCTAAATATTAAAACTGCTATTGTAGACGAACGCTTCAACCTAGAAGAACAAAATTTGGTGAGCCTAGTGGGATTAGTGTACTGATCATTACCACCAAGTATCATCAAGTTTGTTTGAAAAAATATTTGCTGGTATTTCGGAAACTCGTTATTTCTTAGAAGCTTGGCAACCCCTCTCAATGAAAGTACTTTTCCACAGTGTTTGCCTAGGGCTACTTGAAGAGGAAACAATCCATAGGGACAAAACTGAGAACTCCTTTATTTTGTCAAGTTTCAAAGAGCTACTACAAACCATGATGGATTTAGAGTTCCAAATTCATCTATCTATACAGGAGAGAACAGAGGGAAACCTAAATATAAAAACTACTATTGTAGACGAACGTTTCAACCTAGAAGAACAAAATTTGGTCAGCCAATTGGGGTTTTGTGTACTGATCATTACCACCAAGTATCATCAAGATTGGGTGAAAAAATATTTGCTGGTGTTTCGGAAACTTGTAATTTCTTAGAAGCTTGGCAACCACTCTCAATGAAAGTGCTTTTCCACAGTCTGTGCCTAAGGCTACTTGAAGAGGAAACAAACCATAGAGACAAAACTGAGAACTCCTTTATTTTGTCAAGTTTCAAAGAGCTACTACTATCCATGTTGGATTTAGAGTTCCAAATTCATCTATCTATATAGGAGAGAACACAGAGAAACCTAAATATAAAAATTTCTACTGTAAACGAACGCTTCAACCTAGAAGAACAAAATTTGGTGAGCCAAGTGGGATTTGTGTACTGATCATTACCCCCTAGTATCATCAAGATTGGGTGAAAAAATATTTGCTGGTGTTTCGGAAACTTGTAATTTCTTAGAAATTGGCAACCACGCTACGTGAAAGTGCTTTTCCACAGTCTGTGCATAGGGCTACTTGAAGAGGAAACAAACCATAGAGACAAAATTGAGAAAACCTTTATTTTGTCAAGTTCCAAAGAGCTACTACAAACCATGTTGGATTTAGTGTTCCAAATTCATCTATCTATATATGAGAGAACAGAGTGAAACCTAAATATAAAAACTGCTACTGTAGACGAACGCTTCAACCTAGAAGAACAAAATTTGGTGAGCCAAGTGGGATTTGTGTACTGATCATTACCACCAAATATCATCAAGATTGGGTGAAAAAATATTTGCTGGTATTTCGGAAACTCGTTATTTCTTAGAAGCTTGGCAACCCCTCTAAATGAAAGTGCTTTTCCACATTCTGTGCCTAGGGCTACTTGAATAGGAAACAAACCATAGAGAGAAAACTGAGAACTCCTTTATTTTGTCAAGTTTCAAAGAGCTACTATAAACCCTGTTGGATTTAGAGTTCCTAATTCATCTATCTATATATGAGAGAACAGAGTGAAACCTAAATATAAAAACTGCTACTGTAGACGAACGCTTCAACATAGAAGAACAAAATTTGGTGAGCCAAGTGGGATCTGTGTACTGATCATTACCACCAAGTATCATCAAGATTGGTTGAAAAAATTTTTGCTGGTATTTCGGAAACTCGTTATTTCTTAGAAGCTTGGCAACCCCTCTCAATGAAAGTGCTTTTCCACAGTCTGTGCCTAGGGCTACTTGAAGAGGAAACAAACCATAGAGACAAAACTGAGAACTCCTTTATTTTTTCAAGTTTCAAAGAGCTACTACAAACCATGTTGGATTTAGAGTTCCAAATTCATATATCTATATAGGACAGAACAGAGGGAAACCTAAATATAAAAACTGCTTCTGTAGACGAACACTTCAACCTAGAAGAACAAAATTTGGTGAGCCAAGTGGGACTTGTGTACTGATCATTACCACCAAGTATCATCAAGATTGGGTGAAAAAGTATTTGCTGGTATTTCGGAAACTCGTTATTTCTTAGAAGCTTGGCAACCCCTCTCAATGAAAGTGCTTTTCCACAGTGTTTGCCTAGGGCTACTTGAAGAGGAAACAATCCATAGGGACAAAACTGAGAACTCCTTTATTTTGTCAAGTTTCAAAGAACTACTACAAACCATGTTGGATTTAGAGTTCCAAATTCATCTATCTATACAGGAGAGAACAGAGGGAAACCTAAATATAAAAACTGCTATTGTAGACGAACGTTTCAACCTAGAAGAACAAAATTTGGTGAGCCAAGTGGGATTTGTGTACTGATCATTACCACCAAGTATCATCAAGATTGGGTGAAAAAATATTTGCTGGTGTTTCGGAAACTTGTAATTTCTTAGAAGCTTGGCAACCACTCTCAATGAAATTGCCTTTCCACAGTTTTTGCCTAGGGCTACTTGAAGAGGAAACAAACCATAGAGACAAAACTGAGAACTCCTTTATTTTATCAAGTTTCAAAGAGCTACTACAATCCATGTTGGATTTAGAGTTCCAAATTCATCTATCTATAGAAGAGAGAACAGAGGGAAACCTAAATATAAAAACTGCTACTGTAGACGAACGCTTCAACCTAGAAGAACAAAATTTTGTGAGCCAAGTGGGATTTGTGTACTGATCATTACCACCAAGTATCATCAAGATTGGGTGAAAAAATATTTGCTGGTATTTCGGAAACTCGTTATTTCTTAGAAGCTTGGCATCCCTCTCAATGAAAGTGCTTTTCCTCAGTCTGTGCCTAGGACTACTTAAAGAGGAAAAAAACCATAGAGACAAAACTGAGAATTCCTTTATTTTGTCAAGTTTCAAAGAGCTACTACAAACCATGTTGGATTTAGAGTTCCAAATTCATCTATCTATATAGGAGAGAACAGAGGGAAACCTAAATATAAAAACTGCTACTGTAGACGAACGCTTCAACCTAGAAGAACAGAATTTGGTGAGCCAAGTGGGATTAGTGTACTGATCATCAGCAAAAAGTATCATCAAGATTGGCTGAAAAAATATTTGCTGTTATTTCGGAAACTCGTAATTTCTTAGAAGCTTGGCAACCCCTCTCAATGAAAGTGCTTTTCCACAGTCTGTGCCTAGGGCTACTTGAAGAGGAAACAAATCATAGAGACAAAACTGAGAACTCATTTATTTGGTCAAGTTTCAAAGAGCTACTAAAAACCATGTTGGATTTAGAGTTCCAAATTCATCTATCTAAATAGGAGAGAACAGAGAGAAACCTAAATATAAAAACTGCTACTGTAGACGAACGCTTCAACCTAGAAGAACAAAATTTGGTGAGCAAAGTGGGATTTGTGTACTGATCTTTACCACCAAGTATCATCAAGATTGGGTGAAAAAATATTTGCTGGTATTTCGGAAATTCGTAATATCTTAGAAGCTTGGCAACCCCTCTCAATGAAAGTGCTTTTCCACAGTCTGTGCCTAGGGCTACTTGAAGAGGAATCAAACCATAGGGACAAAACTGAGAACTCCTTTATTTTGTCATGTTTCAAAGAGCTACTACAAACCATGTTGGATTTAGAGTACAAATTCATCTATCTATATATGAGAGAACAAAGTGAAACCTAAATATAAAAACTGCTACTGTAGACGAACGCTTCAACCTAGAAGAACAAAATTTGGTGAGCGAAGTGGGATTTGTGTACTGATCATTACCACCAATTATCATCAAGATTGGGTGAAAAAATATTTGCTGGTGTTTCGGAAATTCATTATTTCTTAGAAGCTTGGCAACACCTCTCAAAGAAATTGCTTTTTCACAGTCTGTGCCTAGGGCTACTTGAAAAGGAAACAATCCAAAGAGACAAAACTGAGAACTCCTTTATTTTGTCAAGTTTCAAAGAGCTACTACAATCCATGTTGGATTTAGAGTTCCAAATTCATCTATCTATAGAGGAGAGAACAGAGGGAAAAATAAATATAAAAACTGCTACTCTAGAAGAACGCTTCAACCTAGAAGAACAAAATTTAGTGAGCCAAGAGGGATTTGTGTACTGATCATTACCACCAAGTATCATCAAGATTGGGTGAAAAAATATTTGCTGGTATTTCGAAAACTTGTAATTTTTTAGAAGCTTGGATACCCCTCTCAATGAAAGTGCTTTTCCACAGTCTGTGCCTAGGGCTACATGAAGAGGAAACAAACCATAGAAACAAAATTGAGAACTCCTTTATTTTGTCAAGTTTCAAAGAGCTACTACAAACCATGTTGGATTTAGAGTTCCAAATTCATCTATCTATATATGAGAGAACAGAGTGAAACCTAAATATAAAAAGTGCTACTGTAGACGAACGGTTCAACCTAGAAGAACAAAATTTTGTGAGCCAAGTGGGATTTGTGTACTGATCATTACCACCAAGTATCATCAAGATTGGGTGAAAAAAATATTTGCTGGTATTTCGGAAACTCGTTATTTCTTAGAAGCTTGGCAACCCCTCTCAATGAAAGTGCTTTTCCACAGTCTGTGCCTAGGGCTTCTTGAAGAGGGAACAAACCATAGAGACAAAACTGAGAACTCCTTTATTTTGTCAAGTTTCAAAGAGCTACTATAAACCATGTTGGATTTAGAGTTCCAAATTCATCAATCTATATAGGAGAGAACAGAGGGAATTCTAAATATAAAAACTGCTATTGTAGACGAACGCTTCAACCTAGAAGAACAAAATTTGGTGAGCCTAGTGGGATTAGTGTACTGATCATTACCACCAAGTATCATCAAGTTTGTTTGAAAAAATATTTGCTGGTATTTCGGAAACTCGTTATTTCTTAGAAGCTTGGCAACCCCTCTCAATGAAAGTACTTTTCCACAGTGTTTGCCTAGGGCTACTTGAAGAGGAAACAATCCATAGGGACAAAACTGAGAACTCCTTTATTTTGTCAAGTTTCAAAGAGCTACTACAAACCATGATGGATTTAGAGTTCCAAATTCATCTATCTATACAGGAGAGAACAGAGGGAAACCTAAATATAAAAACTACTATTGTAGACGAACGTTTCAACCTAGAAGAACAAAATTTGGTGAGCCAATTGGGATTTGTGTACTGATCATTACCACCAAGTATCATCAAGATTGGGTGAAAAAATATTTGCTGGTGTTTCTGAAACTTGTAATTTCTTAGAAGCTTGGCAACCACTCTCAATGAAAGTGCTTTTCCACAGTCTGTGCCTAAGGCTACTTGAAGAGGAAACAAACCATAGAGACAAAACTGAGAACTCCTTTATTTTGTCAAGTTTCAAAGAGCTACTACTATCCATGTTGGATTTAGAGTTCCAAATTCATCTATCTATATAGGAGAGAACACAGAGAAACCTAAATATAAAAATTACTACTGTAAACGAACGCTTCAACCTAGAAGAACAAAATTTGGTGAGCCAAGTGGGATTTGTGTACTGATCATTACCACCTAGTATCATCAAGATTGGGTGAAAAAATATTTGCTGGTGTTTCGGAAACTTGTAATTTCTTAGAAATTGGCAACCACGCTACGTGAAAGTGCTTTTCCACAGTCTGTGCATAGGGCTACTTGAAGAGGAAACAAACCATAGAGACAAAATTGAGAAAACCTTTATTTTGTCAAGTTCCAAAGAGCTACTACAAACCATGTTGGATTTAGTGTTCCAAATTCATCTATCTATATATGAGAGAACAGAGTGAAACCTAAATATAAAAACTGCTACTGTAGACGAACGCTTCAACCTAGAAGAACAAAATTTGGTGAGCCAAGTGGGATTTGTGTACTGATCATTACCACCAAATATCATCAAGATTGGGTGAAAAAATATTTGCTGGTATTTCGGAAACTCGTTATTTCTTAGAAGCTTAGCAACCCCTCTAAATGAAAGTGCTTTTCCACATTCTGTGCCTAGGGCTACTTGAAGAGGAAACAAACCATAGAGAGAAAACTGAGAACTCCTTTATTTTGTCAAGTTTCAAAGAGCTACTATAAACCCTGTTGGATTTAGAGTTCCTAATTCATCTATCTATATATGAGAGAACAGAGTGAAACCTAAATATAAAAACTGCTACTGTAGACGAACGCTTCAACCTAGAAGAACAAAATTTGGTGAGCCAAGTGGGATCTGTGTACTCATCATTACCACCAAGTATCATCAAGATTGGTTGAAAAAATTTTTGCTGGTATTTCGGAAACTCGTTATTTCTTAGAAGCTTGGCAACTCCTCTCAATGAAAGTGCTTTTCCACAGTCTGTGCCTAGGGCTACTTGAAGAGGAAACAAACCATAGAGACAAAACTGAGAACTCCTTTATTTTTTCAAGTTTCAAAGAGCTACTACAAACCATGTTGGATTTAGAGTTCCAAATTCATATATCTATATAGGACAGAACAGAGGGAAACCTAAATATAAAAACTGCTTCTGTAGACGAACACTTCAACCTAGAAGAACAAAATTTGGTGAGCCAAGTGGGACTTGTGTACTGATCATTACCACCAAGTATCATCAAGATTGGGTGAAAAAGTATTTGCTGGTATTTCGGAAACTCGTTATTTCTTAGAAGCTTGGCAACCCCTCTCAATGAAAGTGCTTTTCCACAGTGTTTGCCTAGGGCTACTTGAAGAGGAAACAATCCATAGGGACAAAACTGAGAACTCCTTTATTTTGTCAAGTTTCAAAGAGCTACTACAAACCATGTTGGATTTAGAGTTCCAAATTCATCTATCTATACAGGAGAGAACAGAGGGAAACCTAAATATAAAAACTGCTATTGTAGACGAACGTTTCAACCTAGAAGAACAAAATTTGGTGAGCCAAGTGGGATTTGTGTACTGATCATTACCACCAAGTATCATCAAGATTGGGTGAAAAAATATTTGCTGGTGTTTCGGAAACTTGTAATTTCTTAGAAGCTTGGCAACCACTCTCAATGAAATTGCCTTTCCACAGTTTTTGCCTAGGGCTACTTGAAGAGGAAACAAACCATAGAGACAAAACTGAGAACTCCTTTATTTTATCAAGTTTCAAAGAGCTACTACAATCCATGTTGGATTTAGAGTTCCAAATTCATCTATCTATAGAGGAGAGAACAGAGGGAAACCTAAATATAAAAACTGCTACTGTAGACGAACGCTTCAACCTAGAAGAACAAAATTTTGTGAGCCAAGTGGGATTTGTGTACTGATCATTACCACCAAGTATCATCAAGATTGGGTGAAAAAATATTTGCTGGTATTTCGGAAACTCGTTATTTCTTAGAAGCTTGGCATCCCTCTCAATGAAAGTGCTTTTCCTCAGTCTGTGCCTAGGACTACTTAAAGAGGAAACAAACCATAGAGACAAAACTGAGAATTCCTTTATTTTGTCAAGTTTCAAAGAGCTACTACAAACCATGTTGGATTTAGAGTTCCAAATTCATCTATCTATATATGAGAGAACAGAGGGAAACCTAAATATAAAAACTGCTACTGTAGACGAACGCTTCAACCTAGAAGAACAGAATTTGGTGAGCCAAGTGGGATTTGTGTACTGATCATCAGCAACAAGTATCATCAAGATTGGCTGAAAAAATATTTGCTGGTATTTCGGAAACTCGTAATTTCTTAGAAGCTGGGCAACCCCTCTCAATGAAAGTGCTTTTCCACAGTCTTGCCTAGGGCTACTTGAAGAGGAAACAAATCATAGAGACAAAACTGAGAACTCATTTATTTGGTCAAGTTTCAAAGAGCTACTAAAAACCATGTTGGATTTAGAGTTCCAAATTCATCTATCTAAATAGGAGAGAACAGAGAGAAACCTAAATATAAAAACTGCTACTGTAGACGAACGCTTCAACCTAGAAGAACAAATTTGGTGAGCAAAGTGGGATTTGTGTACTGATCTTTACCACCAAGTATCATCAAGATTGGGTGAAAAAATATTTGCTGGAATTTCGGAAATTCGTAATATCTTAGAAGCTTGGCAACCCCTCTCAATGAAAGTGCTTTTCCACAGTCTGTGCCTAGGGCTACTTGAAGAGGAATCAAACCATAGGGACAAAACTGAGAACTCCTTTATTTTGTCATGTTTCAAAGAGCTACTACAAACCATGTTGGATTTAGAGTACAAATTCATCTATCTATATATGAGAGAACAGAGTGAAACCTAAATATAAAAACTGCTACTGTAGACGAACGCTTCAACCTAGAAGAACAAAATTTGGTGAGCCAAGTGGGATTTGTGTACTGATCATTACCACCAATTATCATCAAGATTGGGTGAAAAAATATTTGCTGGTATTTCGGAAATTCATTATTTCTTAGAAGCTTTGCAACACCTCTCAATGAAATTGCTTTTTCACAGTCTGTGCCTAGGGCTACTTGAAAAGGAAACAATCCAAAGAGACAAAACTGAGAACTCCTTTATTTTGTCAAGTTTCAAAGAGCTACTACAATCCATGTTGGATTTAGAGTTCCAAATTCATCTATCTATAGAGGAGAGAACAGAGGGAAACCTAAATATAAAAACTGCTACTGTAGAAGAACGCTTCAACCTAGAAGAACAAAATTTAGTGAGCCAAGAGGGATTTGTGTACTGATCATTACCACCAAGTATCATCAAGATTGGGTGAAAAAATATTTGCTGGTATTTCGAAAACTTCTAATTTCTAAGAAGCTTGGATACCCCTCTCAATGAAAGTGCTTTTCCACAGTCTGTGCCTAGGGCTACATGAAGAGGAAATAAACCATAGAAACAAAATTGAGAACTCCTTTATTTTGTCAAGTTTCAAAGAGCTACTACAAACCATGTTGGATTTAGAGTTCCAAATTCATCTATCTATATATGAGAGAACAGAGTGAAACCTAAATATAAAAAGTGCTACTGTAGACGAACGCTTCAACCTAGAAGAACAAAATTTTGTGAGCCAAGTGGGATTTGTGTACTGATCATTACCACCAAGTATCATCAAGATTGGGTGAAAAAAATATTTGCTGGTATTTCGGAAACTCGTTATTTCTTAGAAGCTTGACAACCCCTCTCAATGAAAGTGCTTTTCCACAGTCTGTGCCTAGGGCTACTTGAAGAGGGAACAAACCATAGAGACAAAACTGAGAACTCCTTTATTTTGTCAAGTTTCAAAGAGCTACTATAAACCATGTTGGATTTAGAGTTCCAAATTCATCAATCTATATAGGAGAGAACAGAGGGAATTGTAAATATAAAAACTGCTATTGTAGACGAACGCTTCAACCTAGAAGAACAAAATTTGGTGAGCCTAGTGGGATTAGTGTACTGATCATTACCACCAAGTATCATCAAGTTTGTTTGAAAAAATATTTGCTGGTATTTCGGAAACTCGTTATTTCTTAGAAGCTTGGCAACCCCTCTCAATGAAAGTACTTTTCCACAGTGTTTGCCTAGGGCTACTTGAAGAGGAAACAATCCATAGGGACAAAACTGAGAACTCCTTTATTTTGTCAAGTTTCAAAGAGCTACTACAAACCATGATGGATTTAGAGTTCCAAATTCATCTATCTATACAGGAGAGAACAGAGGGAAACCTAAATATAAAAACTACTATTGTAGACGAACGTTTCAACCTAGAAGAACAAAATTTGGTGAGCCAAGTGGGATTTGTGTACTGATCATTACCACCAAGTATCATCAAGATTGGGTGAAAAAATATTTGCTGGTGTTAAGGAAACTTGTAATTTCTTAGAAGCTTGGCAACCACTCTCAATGAAAGTGCTTTTCCACAGTCGGTGCCTAGGGCTACTTGAAGAGGAAACAAACCATAGAGACAAAACTGAGAACTCCTTTATTTTGTCAAGTTTCAAAGAGCTACTACTATCCATGTTGGATTTAGAGTTCCAAATTCATCTATCTATATAGGTGAGAACAGAGAGAAACCTAAATATAAAAATTGCTACTGTAAACGAACGCTTCAACCTAGAAGAACAAAATTTGGTGAGCCAAGTGGGATTTGTGTACTGATCTTTACCACCTAGTATCATCAAGATTGGGTGAAAAAATATTTGCTTGTGTTCGGAAACTTGTAATTTCTTAGAAATTGGCAACCACGCTCGGTGAAAGTGCTTTTCCACAGTCTGTGCATAGGGCTACTTGAAGAGGAAACAAACCATAGAGACAAAATTGAGAAAACCTTTATTTTGTCAAGTTCCAAAGAGCTACTACAAACCATGTTGGATTTAGTGTTCCAAATTCATCTATCTATATATGAGAGAACAGAGTGAAACCTAAATATAAAAACTGCTACTGTAGACGAACGCTTCAACCTAGAAGAACAAAATTTGGTGAGCCAAGTGGGATTTGTGTACTGATCATTACCACCAAGTATCATCAAGATTGGGTGAAAAAATATTTGCTGGTATTTCGGAAATTCGTTATTTCTTAGAAGCTTGGCAACCCCTCTAAATGAAAGTGCTTTTCCACATTCTGTGCCTAGGGCTACTTGAAGAGGAAACAAACCATAGAGAGAAAACTGAGAACTCCTTTATTTTGTCAAGTTTCAAAGAGCTACTATAAACCCTGTTGGATTTAGAGTTCCTAATTCATCTATCTATATATGAGAGAACAGAGTGAAACCTAAATATAAAAACTGCTACTGTAGACGAACGCTTCAACCTAGAAGAACAAAATTTGGTGAGCCAAGTGGGATCTGTGTACTGATCATTACCACCAAGTATCATCAAGATTGGTTGAAAAAATTTTTGCTGGTATTTCGGAAACTCGTTATTTCTTAGAAGCTTGGCAACCCCTCTCAATGAAAGTGCTTTTCCACAGTCTGTGCCTAGGGCTACTTGAAGAGGAAACAAACCATAGAGACAAAACTGAGAACTCCTTTATTTTTTCAAGTTTGAAAGAGCTACTACAATCCATGTTGGATTTAGAGTTCCAAATTCATCTATCTATATAGGAGAGAACGGAGAGAAACCTAAATATAAAAACAGCTACTGTAGACGAACGCTTCAACCTAGAAGAAGAAAATTTGGTGAGCCTAGTGGGATTTGTGTACTGATCATTACCACCAAGTATCATCAAGATTGGGTGAAAAAGTATTTGCTGGTATTTCGGAAACTCGTTATTTCTTAGAAGCTTGGCAACCCCTCTCAATGTAAGTGCTTTTCCACAGTGTTTGCCTAGGGCTACTTGAAGAGGAAACAATCCATAGGGACAAAACTGAGAACTCCTTTATTTTGTCAAGTTTCAAAGAGCAACTACAAACCATGATGGATTTAGAGTTCCAAATTCATCTATCTATACAGGAGAGAACAGAGGGAAACCTAAATATAAAAACTGCTATTGTAGACGAACGTTTCAACCTAGAAGAACAAAATTTGGTGAGCCAAGTGGGATTTGTGTACTGATCATTACCACCAAGTATCATCAAGATTGGGTGAAAAAATATTTGCTGGTGTTTCGGAAACTTGTAATTTCTTAGAAGCTTGGCAACCACTCTCAATGAAAGTGCTTTTCCACAGTCTGTGCCTAGGGCTACTTGAAGAGGAAACAAACCATAGAGACAAAACTGAGAACTCCTTTATTTTGTCAAGTTTCAAAGAGCTACTACTATCCATGTTGGATTTAGAGTTCCAAATTCATCTATCTATATAGGCGAGAACAGAGAGAAACCTAAATGTAAAAACAGATACTGTAAACGAACGCTTCAACCTAGAAGAACAAAATTTGGTGAGCCAAGTGGGATTTGTGTACTGATCATTACCACCTAGTATCATCAAAATTGGGAGAAAAAATATTTCCTGGTGTTTCGGAAACTTGTAATTTCTTAGAAATTGGCAACCACGCTCCGTGAAAGTCCTTTTCCACAGTCTGTGCCTAGGGCTACTTGAAGAGGAAACAAACCATAGAGACAAAACTGAGAAAACCTTTATTTTGTCAAGTTCCAAAGAGCTACTACAAACCATGTTGGACTTAGTGTTCCAAATTCATCTATCTATATATGAGAGAACAGAGTGAAACCTAAATATAAAAACTCCTACTGTAGACGAACGCTTCAACCTTGAAGAACAAAATTTGGTGAGCCAAGTGGGATTTGTGTACTGATCATTACCACCAAGTATCATCAAGATTGGGTGAAAAAATATTTGCTGGTATTTCGGAAACTCGTTATTTCTTAGAAGCTTGGCAACTCCACTAAATGAAATTGCTTTTCCACATTCTGTGCCTAGGGCTACTTGAAGAGGAAACAAACCATAGAGAGAAAACTGAGAACTCCTATATTTTGTCAAGTTTCAAAGAGCTACTACTATCCATGTTGGATTTAGAGTTCCAAATTCATCTATCTATATAGGAGAGAACAGAGAGAAACCTAAATATAAAAACTGCTACTGTAAACGAACGCTTCAACCTAGAACAAAATTTGGTGAGCCAAGTGGGATTTGTGTACTCATCATTACCACCTAGTATCATCAAGATTGGGTGAAAAAATATTTGCTGGTGTTTCGGAAACTTGTAATTTCTTAGAAATGGGCAACCACGCTCAGTGAAAGTGCTTTTCCACAGTCTGTGCCAAGGCTACTTGAAGAGGAAACAAACCATAGAGACAAAATTGAGAAAACCTTTATTTTGTCAAGTTCCAAAGAGCTACTATAAACCCTGTTGGATTTAGAGTTCCTAATTCATCTATCTATATATGAGAGAACAGAGTGAAACCTAAATATAAAAACTGCTACTGTAGACGAACGCTTCAACCTAGAAGAACAAAATTTGGTGAGCCAAGTGGGATCTGTATACTGATCATTACCACCAAGTATCATCAAGATAGGTTGAAAAAATTTTTGCTGGTATTTCGGAAACTCGTTATTTCTTAGAAGCTTGGCAACCCCTCTCAATGAAAGTGCTTTTCCACAGTCTGTGCCTAGGGCTACTTGAAGAGGAAACAAACCATAGAGACAAAACTGAGAACTCCTTTATTTTTTCAAGTTTCAAAGAGCTACTACAACCCATGTTGGATTTAGAGTTCCAAATTCATCTATCTATATGGGAGAGAACAGAGAGAAACCTAAATATAAAAACAGCTACTGTAGACGAACGCTTCAACCTAGAAGAACAAAATTTGGTGAGCCTAGTGGGATTTGTGTACTGATCATTACCACCAAGTATCATCAAGATTGGGTGAAAAAATATTGCTGGTATTTCGGAAACTTGTAATTTCTTAGAAGCCAGGCAACCCTTCTCAATGAAAGTGCTTTTCCACAGTCTGTGCCTAGGGCTACAAGAAGAGGAAACAAACCATACAGAGAAAACTTAGAACTCCTTTATTTCGTGAAGTTTCAAAGAGCTACTACAAACCATGTTGGATTTAGAGTTCCAAATTCATCTATCTATATAGGAGAGAACAGAGGGAAACCTAAATATAAAAACTGCTACTGTAGACGAACGCTTCAACTAGAAGAACAAAATTTGGTGAGCCAAGTGGGATTTGTATACTGATCATTACCACCAAGTATCATCAAGATAGGGTGAAAAAATATTTGCTGGTATTTCGGAAACTCGTTATTTCTTAGAAGCTTGGCAACCCCTCTCAATGAAAGTGCTTTTCCACATTCTGTGCCTAGGGCTACTTGAAGAGGAAACAAACCATAGAGAGAAAACTGAGAACTCCTATATTTTGTCAAGTTTCAAAGAGCTACTACTATCCATGTTGGATTTAGAGTTCCAAATTCATCTATCTATATAGGAGAGAACAGAGAGAAACCTAAATATAAAAACTGCTACTGTAAACGAACGCTTCAACCTAGAACAAAATTTGGTGAGCCAAGTGGGATTTGTGTACTCATCATTACCACCTAGTATCATCAAGATTGGGTGAAAAAATATTTGCTGGTGTTTCGGAAACTTGTAATTTCTTAGAAATGGGCAACCACGCTCAGTGAAAGTGCTTTTCCACAGTCTGTGCCAAGGCTACTTGAAGAGGAAACAAACCATAGAGACAAAATTGAGAAAACCTTTATTTTGTCAAGTTCCAAAGAGCTACTATAAACCCTGTTGGATTTAGAGTTCCTAATTCATCTATCTATATATGAGAGAACAGAGTGAAACCTAAATATAAAAACTGCTACTGTAGACGAACGCTTCAACCTAGAAGAACAAAATTTGGTGAGCCAAGTGGGATCTGTATACTGATCATTACCACCAAGTATCATCAAGATAGGTTGAAAAAATTTTTGCTGGTATTTCGGAAACTCGTTATTTCTTAGAAGCTTGGCAACCCCTCTCAATGAAAGTGCTTTTCCACAGTCTGTGCCTAGGGCTACTTGAAGAGGAAACAAACCATAGAGACAAAACTGAGAACTCCTTTATTTTTTCAAGTTTCAAAGAGCTACTACAACCCATGTTGGATTTAGAGTTCCAAATTCATCTATCTATATGGGAGAGAACAGAGAGAAACCTAAATATAAAAACAGCTACTGTAGACGAACGCTTCAACCTAGAAGAACAAAATTTGGTGAGCCTAGTGGGATTTGTGTACTGATCATTACCACCAAGTATCATCAAGATTGGGTGAAAAAATATTGCTGGTATTTCGGAAACTTGTAATTTCTTAGAAGCCAGGCAACCCTTCTCAATGAAAGTGCTTTTCCACAGTCTGTGCCTAGGGCTACAAGAAGAGGAAACAAACCATACAGAGAAAACTTAGAACTCCTTTATTTCGTGAAGTTTCAAAGAGCTACTACAAACCATGTTGGATTTAGAGTTCCAAATTCATCTATCTATATAGGAGAGAACAGAGGGAAACCTAAATATAAAAACTGCTACTGTAGACGAACGCTTCAACTAGAAGAACAAAATTTGGTGAGCCAAGTGGGATTTGTATACTGATCATTACCACCAAGTATCATCAAGATAGGGTGAAAAAATATTTGCTGGTATTTCAGAAACTCGTTATTTCTTAGAAGCTTGGCAACCCCTCTCAATGAAAGTGCTTTTCCTCAGTCTGTGCCTAGGGCTACTTGAAGAGGAAACAAACCATAAAGACAAAAAAGAGAACTCCTTTATTTTGTCACGTTTCAAAGAGCTACTACAAACCATGTTGGATTTAGAGTTCCAAATTCATCTATCTATATAGGAGAAAACAGAAGGAAACCTAAATATAAAAACTGCTACTGTAGACGAACGCTTCAACATAGAAGAACAAAATTTGGTGAGAAATGTGGGATTTGTGTACTGATCCTTACCACCAAGTATCATCAAGATTGGGTGAAAAAATATTTGCTGGTATTTCGAAAATTCGTAATTTCTCAGAAGCTTGGCAACCCCTCTCAATGAAAGTGCTTTTCCACAGTCTGTGCCTAGGGCTACTTGAAGATGAATCAAACCATAGAGACAAAACTGAGAACTCCTTCATTTTGTCAAGTTTCAAAGAGCTACTACAAACCATGTTGGATTTAGAGTTCCAAATTCATCTATCTATATATGAGAGAACAGAGTGAAACCTAAATATAAAAACTGCTACTGTAGACGAACGCTTCAACCTAGAAGAACAAAATTTGGTGAGCCAAGTGGGATTTGTGTACTGATCATTACCACCAATTATCATCAAGATTGGGTGAAAAAATATTTGCTGGTATTTCGGAAACTCGTTATTTCTTAGAAGCTTGGCAACCCCTCTCAATGAAAGTGCTTTTCCACAGTCTGTGCCTAGGGCTACTTGAAAAGGAAACAAACCAAAGAGACAAAAATGAGAACTCCTTTATTTTGTCAAGTTTCAAAGAGCTACTACAATCCATGTTGGATTTAGAGTTCCAAATTCATCTATCTATAGAGGAGAGAACAGAGGGAAACCTAAATATAAAAACTGCTACTGTAGACGAACGCTTCAACATAGAAGAACAAAATTTGGTGAGCCAAGTGGGATTTGTGTACTGATCATTACCACAAAGTATCATCAAGATTGGGTGAAAAAATATTTGCTGGTATTTCGGAAACTCGTTATTTCTTAGAAGCTTGGCAACCCCTCTCAATGAAAGTGCTTTTCCTCAGTCTGTGCCTAGGGCTACTTAAAGAGGAAACAAACCATAGAGACAAAACTGAGAACTCCTTTATTTTGTCACGTTTCAAATATCTACTACAAACCATGTTGGATTTAGAGTTCCAAATTCATCTATCTATATAGGAGAGAACAGAGGGAAACCTAAATATAAAAACTGCTACTGTAGACGAACGCTTCAACCTAGAAGAACAGAATTTGGTGAGCCAAGTGGGATTTGTGTACTGATCTTCAGCAACAAGTATCATCAAGATTGGCTGAAAAAATATTTGCTGGTATTTCGGGAACTCGTAATTTCTTAGAAGCTTGGCAACCCCTCTCAAGGAAAGTGCTTTTCCACAGTCTGTGCCTAGGGCTACTTAAAGAGGAAACAAATCATAGAGACAAAATTGAGAACTCCTTTATTTTGTCAAGTTTCAAAGTGCTACTAAAAACCATGTTGGATTTAGAGTTCCAAATTCATCTGTCTAAATAGGAGAGAACAGAGGGAAACCTAAATATAAAAACTGCTACCGTAGACGAATGCTTCAACCTAGAAGAACAAAATTTGGTGAGCAAAGTGGGATTTCTGTACTGATCATTACCACCAAGTATCATCAAGATTGGGTGAAAAAATATTTGCTGGTATTTCGGAAACTCGTTATTTCTTAGAAGCTTGGCAACCCATCCAATGAAAGTGCTTCCACAGTCTGTGCCTTGGGCTACTTGAAGACGAAACAAACCATAGAGACAAAACTGAGAACTCCTTTATTTTTTCAAGTTTCAAAGAGCTACTACAATCCATGTTGGAATTAGAGTTCCAAATTCATCTATCTATATAGGAGAGAACAGACAGAAACCTAAATATAAAAACTGCTACTGTAGACGAACGCCTCAACTTAGAAGAACAAAATTTGGTGAGCCAAGTGGGATTTGTGTACTGATCATTAGCAACAAGTATCATGAAGATTGGGTGAAAAAATATTTGCTGGTATTTCGGAAACTCGTTATTTCTTAGAAGCTTGGCAACCCCTCTCAATGAAAGTGCTTTTCCACAGTCTGTGCCTAGGGCTACTTGAAGATGAATCAAAACATAGAGACAAAACTGAGAACTCCTTCATTTTGTCAAGTTTCAAAGAGCTACTACAAACCATGTTGGATTTTGAGTTCCAAATTCATCTATCTATATATGAGAGAACAGAGTGAAACCTAAATATAAAAACTGCTACTGTAGACGAACGCTTCAACCTAGAAGAACAAAATTTGGTGAGCCAAGTGGGATTTGTGTACTGATCATTACCACCAATTATCATCAAGATTGGGTGAAAAAATATTTGCTGGTATTTCGGAAACTCGTTATTTCTTAGAAGCTTGGCAACCCCTCTCAATGAAAGTGCTTTTCCACAGTCTGTGCCTAGGGCTACTTGAAAAGGAAACAAACCAAAGAGACAAAAATGAGAACTCCTTTATTTTGTCAAGTTTCAAAAAGCTACTACAAACCATGTTGGATTTAGAGTTCCAAATTCATCTGTCTAAATAGGAGAGAACAGAGGGAAACCTAAATATAAAAACTGCTACCGTAGACGAATGCTTCAACCTAGAAGAACAAAATTTGGTGAGCAAAGTGGGATTTCTGTACTGATCATTACCACCAAGTATCATCAAGATTGGGTGAAAAAATATTTGCTGGTATTTCGGAAACTCGTTATTTCTTAGAAGCTTGGCAACCCATCCAATGAAAGTGCTTCCACAGTCTGTGCCTAGGGCTACTTGAAGACGAAACAAACCTTAGAGACAAAACTGAGAACTCCTTTATTTTGTCACGTTTCAAAGAGCTACTACAAACCATGTTGGATTTAGAGTTCCAAATTCATCTATCTATATAGGAGAGAACAGAGGGAAACCTAAATATAAAAACTGCTACTGTAGACGAACGCTTCAACCTAGAAGAACAGAATTTGGTGAGCCAAGTGGGATTTGTGTACTGATCTTCAGCAACAAGTATCATCAAGATTGGCTGAAAAAACATTTGCTGGTATTTCGGAAACTCGTAATTTCTTAGAAGCTTGGCAACCCCTCTCAATGAAAGTGCTTTTCCACAGTCTGTGCCTAGGGCTACTTGAAGAGGAAACAAATCATAGAGACAAAATTGAGAACTCCTTTATTTTGTCAAGTTTCAAAGTGCTACTAAAAACCATGTTGGATTTAGAGTTCCAAATTCATCTGTCTAAATAGGAGAGAACAGAGGGAAACCTAAATATAAAAACTGCTACCGTAGACGAATGCTTCAACCTAGAAGAACAAAATTTGGTGAGCAAAGTGGGATTTCTGTACTGATCATTACCACCAAGTATCATCAAGATTGGGTGAAAAAATATTTGCTGGTATTTCGGAAACTCGTTATTTCTTAGAAGCTTGGCAACCCATCCAATGAAAGTGCTTCCACAGTCTGTGCCTTGGGCTACTTGAAGACGAAATAAACCATAGAGACAAAACTGAGAACTCCTTTATTTTTTCAAGTTTCAAAGAGCTACTACAATCCATGTTGGAATTAGATTTCCAAATTCATCTATCTATATAGGAGAGAATAGACTCAAACCTAAATATAAAAACTGCTACTGTAGACGAACGCCTCAACTTAGAAGATCAAAATTTGGTGAGCCAAGTGGGATTTGTGTACTGATCATTAGCAACAAGTATCATGAAGATTGGGTGAAAAAATATTTGCTGGTATTTCGGAAACTCGTTATTTCTTAGAAGCTTGGCAACCCCTCTCAATGAAAGTGCTTTTCCACAGTCTGTGCCTAGGGCTTATTGAAGAGAAAACAAACCATAGAAACAAAACTGAGAACTCCTTTATTTTGTCAAGTTTCGAAGAGCTACTACAAACCATGTTGGATTTAGAGTTCCAAATTCATCTATCTATAAAGGAGAGAACAGAGGGAAACCTAAATATAAAAACTGCTACTGTAGACGAACGCTTCAACGTAGAAGAACAAAATTTGGTGAGCCAAGTGGGATTTGTGTACTGATCATTACCACCAAGTATCATCAAGATTGGGTGAAAAAATATTTGCTGGTATTTCGGAAACTCGTTATTTCTTAGAAGCTTGGCAACCCCTCTCAATGAAAGTGCTTTTCCTCAGTCTGTGCCTAGGGCTACTTAAAGAGGAAACAAACCATAGAGACAAAACTGAGAACTCCTTTATTTTGTCACGTTTCAAAGAGCTACTACAAACCATGTTGGATTTAGAGTTCCTAATTCATCTATCTATATAGGAGAGAACAGAGGGAAACCTAAATATAAAAACTGCTACTGTAGACGAACGCTTCAACCTAGAAGAACAGAATTTGGTGAGCCAAGTGGGATTTGTGTACTGATCTTCAGCAACAAGTATCATCAAGAATTGCTGAAAAAATATTTGCTGGTATTTCGGAAACTCGTAATTTCTTAGAAGCTTGGCAACCCCTCTCAATGAAAGTGCTTTTCCACAGTCTGTGCCTAGGGCTACTTGAAGAGGAAACAAATCATAGAGACAAAATTGAGAACTCCTTTATTTTGTCAAGTTTCAAAGTGCTACTAAAAACCATGTTGGATTTAGAGTTCCAAATTCATCTGTCTAAATAGGAGAGAACAGAGGGAAACCTAAATATAAAAACTGCTACCGTAGACGAATGCTTCAACCTAGAAGAACAAAATTTGGTGAGCAAAGTGGGATTTCTGTACTGATCATTACCACCAAGTATCATCAAGATTGGGTGAAAAAATATTTGCTGGTATTTCGGAAACTCGTTATTTCTTAGAAGCTTGGCCACCCATCCAATGAAAGTGCTACCACAGTCTGTGCCTTGGGCTACTTGAAGACGAAACAAACCATAGAGACAAAACTGAGAACTCCTTTATTTTTTCAAGTTTCAAAGAGCTACTACAATCCATGTTGGAATTAGAGTTCCAAATTCATCTATCTATATAGGAGAGAACAGACAGAAACCTAAATATAAAAACTGCTACTGTAGACGAACCCCTCAACTTAGAAGAACAAAATTTTGTGAGCCAAGTGGGATTTGTGTACTGATCATTAGCAACAAGTATCATGAAGATTGGGTGAAAAAATTTTTGCTGGTATTTCGGAAACTCGTTTTTTCTTAGAAGCTTGGCAACCCCTCTCAATGAAAGTGCTTTTCCACAGTCTGTTCCTAGGGCTTATTGAAGAGAAAACAAACCATAGAAACAAAACTGAGAACTCCTTTATTTTGTCAAGTTTCGAAGAGCTACTACAAACCATGTTGGATTTAGAGTTCCAAATTCATCTATCTATAAAGGAGAGAACAGAGGGAAACCTAAATATAAAAACTGCTACTGTAGACGAACGCTTCAACGTAGAAGAACAAAATTTGGTGAGCCAAGTGGGATTTGTGTACTGATCATTACCACCAAGTATCATCGAGATTGGGTGAAAAAATATTTGCTGGTATTTCGGAAACTCGTTATTTCTTAGAAGCGTGGCAACCCCTCTCAATGAAAGTGGTTTTCCACAGTCTGTGCCTAGGGCTACTTGAAGAGGAAACAAACCACAGAGATAAAACTCAGAACTCCTTTATTTTGTGAAGTTTCAAAGAGCTACTACAAACCATGTTGGATTTAGAGTTCCAAATTCATCTATCTATATAGGAGAGAACAGAGGGAAACCTAAATATAAAAACTGCTACTGTAGACGAAAGCTTCAAACTAAAAGAACAAAATTTGGTGAGCCAAGTGGGATTTGTGTACTGATCATTACCACCAATTATCATCAAGATTGGGTGAAAAAATATTTGCTGGTGTTTCGGAAACTCGTTATTTCTTAGAAGCTTGGCAACCCCTCTCAATTAAAGTGCTTTCCACAGTCTGTGCCTAGGGTTACTTGAAGAGGAAACAAACCATAGAGACAAAACTGAGAACTCCTTTATTTTGTCAAGTTTCAAAGAGCTACTACTATCCATGTTGGATTTAGAGTTCCAAATTCATCTATCTATATAGGCGAGAACAGAGAGAAACCTAAATATAAAAATTGCTACTGTAAACGAACGCTTCACCCTAGAAGAACAAAATTTGGTGAGCCAAGTGGGATTTGTGTACTGATCATTACCACCTAGTATCATCAAGATTTTGTGAAAAAATATTTGCTGGTGTTTCGGCAACTTGTAATTTCTTAGAAATTGGCAACCACGCTCCGTGAAAGTGCTTTTCCACAGTATGTGCATAGGGCTACTTGAAGAGGAAAAAAACAATAGAGACAAAATTGAGAAAACCTTTATTTTGTCAAGTTCCAAAGAGCTACTACAAACCATGTTGGATTTAGTGTTCCAAGTTCATCTATCTATATATGAGAGTACAGAGTGAAACCTAAATATAAAAACTGCTACTGTAGACGAACGCTTCAACCTAGAAGAACAAAATTTGGTGAGCCAAGTGGGATTTGTGGACTGATCATTACCACCAAGTATCATCAAGATTGGGTGAAAAAATATTTGCTGGTATTTCGGAAACTCGTTATTTCTTAGAAGCTTGGCAACCCCTCTAAATGAAAGTGCTTTTCCACATTCTGTGCCTAGGGCTACTTGAAGAGGAAACAAACCATAGAGAGAAAACTGAGAACTCCTTTATTTTGTCAAGTTTCAAAGTGCTACTAAAAACCATGTTGGATTTAGAGTTCCAAATTCATCTGTCTAAATAGGAGAGAACAGAGGGAAACCTAAATATAAAAACTGCTACCGTAGACGAATGCTTCAACCTAGAAGAACAAAATTTGGTGAGCAAAGTGGGATTTCTGTACTGATCATTACCACCAAGTATCATCAAGATTGGGTGAAAAAATATTTGCTGGTATTTCGGAAACTCGTTATTTCTTAGAAGCTTGGCAACCCATCCAATGAAAGTGCTTCCACAGTCTGTGCCTTGGGCTACTTGAAGACGAAACAAACCATAGAGACAAAACTGAGAACTCCTTTATTTTTTCAAGTTTCAAAGAGCTACTACAATCCATGTTGGAATTAGAGTTCCAAATTCATCTATCTATATAGGAGAGAACAGACAGAAACCTAAATATAAAAACTGCTACTGTAGACGAACCCCTCAACTTAGAAGAACAAAATTTGGTGAGCCAAGTGGGATTTGTGTACTGATCATTAGCAACAAGTATCATGAAGATTGGGTGAAAAAATATTTGCTGGTATTTCGGAAACTCGTTTTTTCTTAGAAGCTTGGCAACCCCTCTCAATGAAAGTGCTTTTCCACAGTCTGTTCCTAGGGCTTATTGAAGAGAAAACAAACCATAGAAACAAAACTGAGAACTCCTTTATTTTGTCAAGTTTCGAAGAGCTACTACAAACCATGTTGGATTTAGAGTTCCAAATTCATCTATCTATAAAGGAGAGAACAGAGGGAAACCTAAATATAAAAACTGCTACTGTAGACGAACGCTTCAACGTAGAAGAACAAAATTTGGTGAGCCAAGTGGGATTTGTGTACTGATCATTACCACCAAGTATCATCGAGATTGGGTGAAAAAATATTTGCTGGTATTTCGGAAACTCGTTATTTCTTAGAAGCGTGGCAACCCCTCTCAATGAAAGTGGTTTTCCACAGTCTGTGCCTAGGGCTACTTGAAGAGGAAACAAACCACAGAGATAAAACTCAGAACTCCTTTATTTTGTGAAGTTTCAAAGAGCTACTACAAACCATGTTGGATTTAGAGTTCCAAATTCATCTATCTATATAGGAGAGAACAGAGGGAAACCTAAATATAAAAACTGCTACTGTAGACGAAAGCTTCAAACTAAAAGAACAAAATTTGGTGAGCCAAGTGGGATTTGTGTACTGATCATTACCACCAATTATCATCAAGATTGGGTGAAAAAATATTTGCTGGTGTTTCGGAAACTCGTTATTTCTTAGAAGCTTGGCAACCCCTCTCAATGAAAGTGCTTTCCACAGTCTGTGCCTAGGGTTACTTGAAGAGGAAACAAACCATAGAGACAAAACTGAGAACTCCTTTATTTTGTCAAGTTTCAAAGAGCTACTACTATCCATGTTGGATTTAGAGTTCCAAATTCATCTATCTATATAGGCGAGAACAGAGAGAAACCTAAATATAAAAATTGCTACTGTAAACGAACGCTTCACCCTAGAAGAACAAAATTTGGTGAGCCAAGTGGGATTTGTGTACTGATCATTACCACCTAGTATCATCAAGATTTTGTGAAAAAATATTTGCTGGTGTTTCGGCAACTTGTAATTTCTTAGAAATTGGCAACCACGCTCCGTGAAAGTGCTTTTCCACAGTATGTGCATAGGGCTACTTGAAGAGGAAAAAAACAATAGAGACAAAATTGAGATAACCTTTATTTTGTCAAGTTCCAAAGAGCTACTACAAACCATGTTGGATTTAGTGTTCCAAGTTCATCTATCTATATATGAGAGTACAGAGTGAAACCTAAATATAAAAACTGCTACTGTAGACGAACGCTTCAACCTAGAAGAACAAAATTTGGTGAGCCAAGTGGGATTTGTGGACTGATCATTACCACCAAGTATCATCAAGATTGGGTGAAAAAGTATTTGCTGGTATTTCGGAAACTCGTTATTTCTTAGAAGCTTGGCAACCCCTCTCAATGAAAGTGCTTTTCCACAGTGTTTGCCTAGGGCTACTTGAAGAGGAAACAATCCATAGGGAAAAAACTGAGAACTCCTTTATTTTGTCAAGTTTCGAAGAGCTACTACAAACCATGTTGGATTTAGAGTTCCAAATTCATCTATCTATACAGGAGAGAACAGAGGGAAACCTAAATATAAAAACTGCTATTGTAGACGAACGTTTCAACCTAGAAGAACAAAATTTGGTGAGCCAAGTGGGATTTGTGTACTGATCACTACCACCAAGTATCATCAAGATTGGGTGAAAAAATATTTGCTGGTGTTTCGGAAACTTGTAATTTCTTAGAAGCTTGGCAACCACTCTCAATGAAAGTGCTTTTCCACAGTCTGTGCCTAGGGCTACTTGAAGAGGAAACAAACCATAGAGACAAAACTGAGAACTCCTTTATTTTGTCAAGTTTCAAAGAGCTACTACTATCCATGTTGGATTTAGAGTTCCAAATTCATCTATCTATATAGGCGAGAACAGAGAGAAACCTAAATGTAAAAACTGGTACTGTAAACTAACGCTTCAACCTAGAAGAACAAAATTTGGTGAGCCAAGTGGGATTTGTGTACTGATCATTACCACCTAGTATCATCAAGATTGGGTGAAAAAATATTTGCTGGTGTTTCGGAAACTTGTAATTTCTTAGAAATTGGCAACCACGCTACGTGAAAGTCCTTTTCCACAGTCTGTGCCTAGGGCTACTTGAAGAGGAAACAAACCATAGAGACAAAACTGAGAAAACCTTTATTTTGTCAAGTTCCAAAGAGCTACTACAAACCATGTTGGATTTAGTGTTCCAAATTCATCTATCTATATATGAGAGAACAGAGTGAAACCTAAATATAAAAACTCCTACTGTAGACGAACGCTTCAACCTTGAAGAACAAAATTTGGTGAGCCAAGTGGGATTTGTGTACTGATCATTACCACCAAGTATCATCAAGATTGGGTGAAAAAATATTTGCTGGTATTTCGGAAACTCGTTATTTCTTAGAAGCTTGGCAACCCCACTAAATGAAAGTGCTTTTCCACATTCTGTGCCTAGGGCTACTTGAAGAGGAAACAAACCATAGAGAGAAAACTGAGAACTCCTTTATTTTGTCAAGTTTCAAAGAGCTACTACTATCCATGTTGGATTTAGAGTTCCAAATTCATCTATCTATATAGGAGAGAACAGAGAGAAACCTAAATATAAAAACTGCTACTGTAAACGAACGCTTCAACCTAGAACAAAATTTGGTGAGCCAAGTGGGATTTGTGTACTGATCATTACCACCTAGTATCATCAAGATTGGGTGAAAAAATATTTGCTGGTGTTTCGGAAACTTGTAATTTCTTAGAAATTGGCAACCACGCTCAGTGAAAGTGCTTTTCCACAGTCTGTGAAAAGGCTACTTGAAGAGGAAACAAACCATAGAGACAAAACTGAGAAAAACTTTATTTTGTCAAGTTCCAAAGAGCTACTACAAACCATGTTGGATTTAGTGTTCCAAATTCATCTATCTATATATGAGAGAACAGAGTGAAACCTAAATATAAAAACTGCTACTGTAGACGAACGCTTCAACCTAGAAGAACAAAATTTGGTGAGCCAAGTGGGATATGTGTACTAATCATTACCACCAAGTGTCATCAAGATTGGGTGAAAAAATATTTGCTGGTATTTCGGAAACTCGTTATTTCTTAGAAGCTTGGCAACCCCTCTCAATGAAAGTGCTTTTCCACATTCTGTTCCTAGGGCTACTTGAAGAGGAAACAAACCATAGAGAGAAAACTGAGAACTCCTTTATTTTGTCAAGTTTCAAAGAGCTACTATAAACCCTGTTGGATTTAGAGTTCCTAATTCATCTATCTATATATGAGAGAACAGAGTGAAACCTAAATATAAAAACTGCTACTGTAGACGAACGCTTCAACCTAGAAGAACAAAATTTGGTGAGCCAAGTGGGATCTGTATACTGATCATTACCACCAAGTATCATCAAGATAGGTTGAAATAATTTTTGCTGGTATTTCGGAAACTCGTTATTTCTTAGAAGCTTGGCAACCCCTCTCAATGAAAGTGCTTTTCCACAGTCTGTGCCTAGGGCTACTTGAAGAGGAAACAAACCATAGAGACAAAACTGAGAACTCCTTTATTTTTTCAAGTTTCAAAGAGCTACTACAACCCATGTTGGATTTAGAGTTCCAAATTCATCTATCTATATAGGAGAGAACAGAGGGAAACCTAAATATAAAAACTGCTACTGTAGACGAACGCTTCAACTAGAAGAACAAAATTTGGTGAGCCAAGTGGGATTTGTGTACTGATCATTACCACCAAGTATCATCAAGATAGGGTGAAAAAATATTTGCTGGTATTTCGGAAACTCGTAATTTCTTAGAAGCTTGGCAACCACTCTCAATGAAAGTGCTTTTCCTCAGTCTGTGCCTAGGGCTACTTGAAGAGGAAACAAACCCTAAAGACAAAACAGAGAACTCCTTTATTTTGTCACGTTTCAAAGAGCTACTACAAACCATGTTGGATTTAGAGTTCCAAATTCATCTATCTATATAGGAGAAAACAGAGGGAAACCTAAATATAAAAACTGCTACTGTAGACGAACGCTTCAACCTAGAAGAACAAAATTTGGTGAGAAAAGTGGGATTTGTGTACTGATCATTACCACCAAGTATCATCAAGATTGGGTGAAAAAATATTTGCTGGTATTTCGGAAATTCGTAATTTCTCAGAAGCTTGGCAACCCCTGTCATTGAAAGTGCTTTTCCACAGTCTGTGCCTAGGGCTACTTGAAGATGAATCAAACCATAGAGAAAAAACTGAGAACTCCTTCATTTTGTCAAGTTTCAAAGAGCTACTACAAACCATGTTGGATTTAGAGTTCCAAATTCATCTATCTATATATGAGAGAACAGAGTGAAACCTAAATATAAAAACTGCTACTGTAGACGAACGCTTCAACCTAGAAGAACAAAATTTGGTGAGCCAAGTGGGATTTGTGTACTGATCATTACCACCAATTATCATCAAGATTGGGTGAAAAAATATTTGCTGGTATTTCGGAAACTCGTTATTTCTTAGAAGCTTGGCAACCCCTCTCAATGAATGTGCTTTTCCACAGTCTGTGCCTAGGGCTACTTGAAAAGGAAACAATCCAAAGAGACAAAAATGAGAACTCCTTTATTTTGTCAAGTTTCAAAGAGCTACTACAATCCATGTTGGATTTAGAGTTCCAAATTCATCTATCAATAGAGGAGAGAACAGAGGGAAACCTAAATATAAAAACTGCTACTGTAGACGAACGCTTCAACCTAGAAGAACAAAATTTGGTGAGCCAAGTGGGATTTGTGTACTGATCATTACCACAAAGTATCATCAAGATTGGGTGAAAAAATATTTGCTGGTATTTCGGAAACTCGTAATTTCTTAGAAGCTTGGCAACCCCTCTCAATGAAAGTGCTTTTCCTCAGTCTGTGCCTAGGGCTACTTGAAGATGAATCAAACCATAGAGACAAAACTGAAAACTCCTTCATTTTGTCAAGTGTCAAAGAGCTACTACAAACCATGTTGGATTTAGAGTTCCAAATTCATCTATCTATATATGAGAGAACAGAGTGAAACCTAAATATAAAAACTGCTACTGTAGACGAACGCTTCAACATAGAAGAACAAAATTTGGTGAGCCAAGTGGGATTTGTGTACTGATCATTACCACCAATTATCATCAAGATTGGGTGAAAAAATATTTGCTGGTATTTCGGAAACTCGTTATTTCTTAGAAGCATGGCAACCCCTCTCAATGAAAGTGCTTTTCCACAGTCTGTGCCTAGGGCTACTTGAAAAGGAAACAAACCAAAGAGACAAAAATGAGAACTCCTTTATTTTGTCAAGTTTCAAAGAGCTACTACAATCCATGTTGGATTTAGAGTTCCAAATTCATCTATCAATAGAGGAGAGAACAGAGGGAAACCTAAATATAAAAACTGCTACTGTAGACGAACGCTTCAACCTAGAAGAACAAAATTTGGTGAGCCAAGTGGGATTTGTGTACTGATCATTACCACAAAGTATCATCAAGATTGGGTGAAAAAATATTTGCTGGTATTTCGGAAACTCGTAATTTCTTAGAAGCTTGGCAACCCCTCTCAATGAAAGTGCTTTTCCTCAGTCTGTGCCTAGGGCTACTTGAAGAGGAAACAAACCATAGAGACAAAACAGAGAACTCCTTTATTTTGTCACGTTTCAAAGAGCTACTACAAACCATGTTGGATTTAGAGTTCCAAATTCATCTATCTATATAGGAGAAAACAGAGGGAAACCTAAATATAAAAACTGCTACTGTAGACGAACGCTTCAACCTAGAAGAACAAAATTTGGTGAGCCAAGTGGGATCTGTGTACTGATCATTACCACCAAGTATCATCAAGATTATGTGAAAAAATATTTGCTGGTATTTAGGAAACTCGTTATTTCTTAGAAGCTTGGCAACCCCTCTCAATGAAAGTGCTTTTCCACAGTCTGTGCCTAGGGCTTATTGAAGAGGAAACAAACCATAGAAACAAAACTGAGAACTCCTTTATTTTGTCAAGTTTCAAAGAGCTACTACAAACCATGTTGGATTTAGAGTTCCAAATTCATCTATCTATATAGGAGAGAACAGAGGGAAACCTAAATATAAAAACCAATACTGTAGACGAAAGCTTCAACCTAGAAGAACAAAATTTGGTGAGCCAAGTGGGATTTGTGTACTGATCATTACCACCAATTATCATCAAGATTCGGTGAAAAAATATTTGCTGGTATTTCGGAAACTCATTATTTCTTAGAAGCTTGGCAACCCCTCTCAATGAAAGTGCTTTTCCACAGTCTGTGCCTAGGGCTACTTGAAAAGGAAACAAACCAAAGAGACAAAACTGAGAACTCCTTTATTTTGTCAAGTTTCAAATAGCTACTACAATCCATGTTGGATTTAGAGTTCCAAATTCATGTATCTATAGAGGAGAGAACAGAGGGAAACCTAAATATAAAAACTGCTACTGTAGACGAACGCTTCAACCTAGAAGAACAAAATTTGGTGAGCCAAGTGAGATTTGTGTACTTATCATTACCACAAAGTATCATCAAGATTGGGTGAAAAAATATTTGCTGGTATTTCGGAAACTCGTTATTTCTTAGAAGCTTGGCAACTCTCTCAATGAAAGTGCTTTTCCTCAGTCTGTGTCTAGGACTACTTAAAGAGGAAACAAACCATAGAGACAAAACTGAGAACTCCTTTATTTTTTCAAGTTTCAAAGAGCTACTACAAACCATGTTGGATTTAGAGTTCCAAATTCATCTATCTAAATAGGAGAGAACAGAGAGAAACCTAAATATAAAAACTGCTACTGTAGACGAACGCTTCAACCTAGAAGAACAAAATTTGGTGAGCAAAGTGGGATTTGTGTACTGATCATTACCACCTAGTATCATCAAGATTGGGTGAAAAAATATTTGCTGGTATTTCGGAAAATCGTAATATCTTAGAAGCTTGGCAACCCCTCTCAATGAAAGTGCTTTTCCACAGTCTGTGCCTAGGGCTACTTGAAGAGGAATCAAACCATAGGGACAAAACTGAGAACTCCTTTATTTTGTCATGTATCAAAGAGCTACTACAAACCATGTTGGATTTAGAGTTCCAAATTCATCTATCTATATATGAGAGAACAGAGTGAAACCTAAATATAAAAACTGCTTCTGTAGACGAACGCTTCAACCTAGAAGAACAAAATTTGGTGAGCCAAGTGGGATTTGTGTACTGATCATTACCACCAATTATCATCAAGATTGGGTGAAAAAATATTTGCTGGTATTTCGGAAACTCGTTATTTCTTAGAAGCTTGGCAACACCTCTCAATGAAATTGCTTTTCCACAGTCTGTGCCTAGGGCTACTTGAAAAGGAAACAATCAAAAGAGACAAAACTGAGAACTCCTTTATTTTGTCAAGTTTCAAAGAGCTACTACAATCCATGTTGGATTTAGAGTTCCAAATTCATCTATCTATAGAGGAGAGAACAGAGGGAAACCTAAATATAAAAACTGCTACTGTAGAAGAACGCTTCAACCTAGAAGAACAAAATTTAGTGAGCCAAGAGGGATTTGTGTACTGATCATTACCACCAAGTATCATCAAGATTGGGTGAAAAAATATTTGCTGGTATTTCGAAAACTTTTAATTTCTTAGAAGCTTGGATAACCCTCTCAATTAAAGTGCTTTTCCACAGTCTGTGCCTAGGGCTACATGAAGAGGAAACAAACCATAGAAACAAAATTGAGAACTCCTTTATTTTGTCAAGTTTCAAAGAGCTACTACAAACCATGTTGGATTTAGAGTTCCAAATTCATCTATCTATATATGAGAGAACAGAGTGAAACCTAAATAGAAAAAGTGCTACTGTAGACGAACGCTTCAACCTAGAAGAACAAAATTTTGTGAGCCAAGTGGGATTTGTGTACTGATCATTACCACCAAGTATCATCAAGATTGGGTGAAAAAATATTTGCTGGTATTTCGGAAACTCGTTATTTCTTAGAAGCTTGGCAACCCCTCTCAATGAAAGTACTTTTCCACAGTCTGTGCCTAGGGCTACTTGAAGAGGGAACAAACCATAGAGACAGAACTGAGAACTCCTTTATTTTGACAGGTTTCAAAGAGCTACTATAAACCATGTTGCATTTAGAGTTCCAAATTCATCAATCTATATAGGAGAGCACAGAGGGAATTTTAAATATAAAAACTGCTATTGTAGACGAACGCTTCAACTTAGAAGAACAAAATTTGGTGAGCCTAGTGGGATTAGTGTACTCATCATTACCACCAAGTATCATCAAGATTGGGTGAAAAAATATTTGCTGGTATTTTGGAAACTCATTATTTCTTAGAAGCTTGGTAACCCATCTCAATGAAAGTGCTTTGCACAGTCTGTGCCTAGGGCTACTTGAAGAGGAAACAAACCATAGAGACAAAACTGAGAACTCCTTTATTTTGTCAAGTTTCAAAGAGCTACTACTTTCCATGTTGGATTTAGAGTTCCAAATTCATCTATCTATATAGGAGAGAACAGAGAGAAACCTAAATATAAAAACTGCTACTGTAAACGAACGCTTCAACCTAGAAGAACAAAATTTGGTGAGCCAAGTGGGATTTGTGTACTGATCATTACCACCTAGTATCATCAAGATTGGGTGAAAAAATATTTGCTGGTGTTTCGGAAACTTGTAATTTCTTAGAAAATGGCAACCACGCTCAGTGAAAGTGCTTTTCCACAGTCTGTGCATAGGGCTACTTGAAGAGGAAACAAACCATAGAGACAAAATTGAGAAAACCTTTATTTTGTCAAGTTCCAAAGAGCTACTACAAACCATGTTGGATTTAGTGTTCCACATTCATCTATCTATATATGAGAGAACAGAGTGAAACCTAAATATTAAAACTGCTACTGTACACGAACGCTTCAACCTAGAAGAACAAAATTTGGTGAGCCAAGTGGGATTTGTGTACTGATCATTACCACCAAGTATCATCAAGATTGGGTGAAAAAATATTTGCTGGTATTTCGGAAACTCGTTATTTCTTAGAAGCTTGGAAACCCCTCTAAATGAAAGTGCTTTTCCAAATTCTGTGCCTAGGGCTACTTGAAGAGGAAACAAACCATAGAGAGAAAACTGAGAACTCCTTTATTTTGTCAAGTTTCAAAGAGCTACTATAAACCCTGTTGGATTTAGAGTTCCTAATTCATCTATCTATATATGAGAGAACAGAGTGAAACCTAAATATAAAAACTGCTACTGTAGACGAACGCTTCAACCTAGAAGAACAAAATTTGGTGAGCCAAGTGGGATCTGTGTACTGATCATTACAACCAAGTATCATCAAGATTGGTTGAAAAAATTTTTGCTGGAATTTCGGAAACTCGTTATTTCTTAGAAGCTTGGCAACCCCTCTCAATGAAAGTGCTTTTCCACAGTCTGTGCGTAGGGCTACTTGAAGAGGAAACAAACCATAGAGACAAAACTGAGAACTCCTTTATTTTTTCAAGTTTCAAAGAGCTACTACAATCCATGTTGGATTTAGAGTTCCAAATTCATCTATCTATATAGGAGAGAATGGAGAGAAACCTAAATATAAAAACAGCTACTGTAGACGAACGCTTCAACCTAGAAGAACAAAATTTGGTGAGCCTAGTGGGATTTGTGTACTGATCATTACCACCAAGTATCATCAAGATTGGGTGAAAAAATATTTGCTGGTATTTCGGATACTTGTAATTTCTTAGAAGCCTGGCAACCACTCTCAATGAAAGTGCTTTTCCAAAGTCTGTGCCTATGGCTACTTGAAGAGGAAACAAAACATAGAAACAAAAATGAGAACTCCTTTATTTTGTCAAGTTTCAAAGAGCTACTACAAACCATGATGGATTTAGAGTTCCAAATTCATCTATCTATACAATAGAGAACAGAGAGAAACCTAAATATAAAAACTGCTACTGTAGACGAACGCTTCAACCTAGAAGAACAAAATTTGGTGAGCAAAGTGGGATTTGTGTACTGATCATTACCACCTAGTATCATCAAGATTGGGTGAAAAAATATTTGCTGGTATTTCGGAAAATCGTAATATCTTAGAACCTTGGCAACCCCTCTCAATGAAAGTGCTTTTCCACAGTCTGTGCCTAGGGCTACTTGAAGAGGAATCAAACCATAGGGACAAAACTGAGAACTCCTTTATTTTGTCATGTATCAAAGAGCTACTACAAACCATGTTGGATTTAGAGTTCCAAATTCATCTATCTATATATGAGAGAACAGAGTGAAACCTAAATATAAAAACTGCTTCTGTAGACGAACGCTTCAACCTAGAAGAACAAAATTTGGTGAGCCAAGTGGGATTTGTGTACTGATCATTACCACCAATTATCATCAAGATTGGGTGAAAAAATATTTGCTGGTATTTCGGAAACTCGTTATTTCTTAGAAGCTTGGCAACACCTCTCAATGAAATTGCTTTTCCACAGTCTGTGCCTAGGGCTACTTGAAAAGGAAACAATCAAAAGAGACAAAACTGAGAACTCCTTTATTTTGTCAAGTTTCAAAGAGCTACTACAATCCATGTTGGATTTAGAGTTCCAAATTCATCTATCTATAGAGGAGAGAACAGAGGGAAACCTAAATATAAAAACTGCTACTGTAGAAGAACGCTTCAACCTAGAAGAACAAAATTTAGTGAGCCAAGAGGGATTTGTGTACTGATCATTACCACCAAGTATCATCAAGATTGGGTGAAAAAATATTTGCTGGTATTTCGAAAACTTTTAATTTCTTAGAAGCTTGGATAACCCTCTCAATTAAAGTGCTTTTCCACAGTCTGTGCCTAGGGCTACATGAAGAGGAAACAAACCATAGAAACAAAATTGAGAACTCCTTTATTTTGTCAAGTTTCAAAGAGCTACTACAAACCATGTTGGATTTAGAGTTCCAAATTCATCTATCTATATATGAGAGAACAGAGTGAAACCTAAATAGAAAAAGTGCTACTGTAGACGAACGCTTCAACCTAGAAGAACAAAATTTTGTGAGCCAAGTGGGATTTGTGTACTGATCATTACCACCAAGTATCATCAAGATTGGGTGAAAAAATATTTGCTGGTATTTCGGAAACTCGTTATTTCTTAGAAGCTTGGCAACCCCTCTCAATGAAAGTACTTTTCCACAGTCTGTGCCTAGGGCTACTTGAAGAGGGAACAAAACCATAGAGACAGAACTGAGAACTCCTTTATTTTGACAGGTTTCAAAGAGCTACTATAAACCATGTTGCATTTAGAGTTCCAAATTCATCAATCTATATAGGAGAGCACAGAGGGAATTTTAAATATAAAAACTGCTATTGTAGACGAACGCTTCAACTTAGAAGAACAAAATTTGGTGAGCCTAGTGGGATTAGTGTACTCATCATTACCACCAAGTATCATCAAGATTGGGTGAAAAAATATTTGCTGGTATTTTGGAAACTCATTATTTCTTAGAAGCTTGGTAACCCATCTCAATGAAAGTGCTTTGCACAGTCTGTGCCTAGGGCTACTTGAAGAGGAAACAAACCATAGAGACAAAACTGAGAACTCCTTTATTTTGTCAAGTTTCAAAGAGCTACTACTTTCCATGTTGGATTTAGAGTTCCAAATTCATCTATCTATATAGGAGAGAACAGAGAGAAACCTAAATATAAAAACTGCTACTGTAAACGAACGCTTCAACCTAGAAGAACAAAATTTGGTGAGCCAAGTGGGATTTGTGTACTGATCATTACCACCTAGTATCATCAAGATTGGGTGAAAAAATATTTGCTGGTGTTTCGGAAACTTGTAATTTCTTAGAAAATGGCAACCACGCTCAGTGAAAGTGCTTTTCCACAGTCTGTGCATAGGGCTACTTGAAGAGGAAACAAACCATAGAGACAAAATTGAGAAAACCTTTATTTTGTCAAGTTCCAAAGAGCTACTACAAACCATGTTGGATTTAGTGTTCCACATTCATCTATCTATATATGAGAGAACAGAGTGAAACCTAAATATTAAAACTGCTACTGTACACGAACGCTTCAACCTAGAAGAACAAAATTTGGTGAGCCAAGTGGGATTTGTGTACTGATCATTACCACCAAGTATCATCAAGATTGGGTGAAAAAATATTTGCTGGTATTTCGGAAACTCGTTATTTCTTAGAAGCTTGGAAACCCCTCTAAATGAAAGTGCTTTTCCAAATTCTGTGCCTAGGGCTACTTGAAGAGGAAACAAACCATAGAGAGAAAACTGAGAACTCCTTTATTTTGTCAAGTTTCAAAGAGCTACTATAAACCCTGTTGGATTTAGAGTTCCTAATTCATCTATCTATATATGAGAGAACAGAGTGAAACCTAAATATAAAAACTGCTACTGTAGACGAACGCTTCAACCTAGAAGAACAAAATTTGGTGAGCCAAGTGGGATCTGTGTACTGATCATTACAACCAAGTATCATCAAGATTGGTTGAAAAAATTTTTGCTGGAATTTCGGAAACTCGTTATTTCTTAGAAGCTTGGCAACCCCTCTCAATGAAAGTGCTTTTCCACAGTCTGTGCGTAGGGCTACTTGAAGAGGAAACAAACCATAGAGACAAAACTGAGAACTCCTTTATTTTTTCAAGTTTCAAAGAGCTACTACAATCCATGTTGGATTTAGAGTTCCAAATTCATCTATCTATATAGGAGAGAATGGAGAGAAACCTAAATATAAAAACAGCTACTGTAGACGAACGCTTCAACCTAGAAGAACAAAATTTGGTGAGCCTAGTGGGATTTGTGTACTGATCATTACCACCAAGTATCATCAAGATTGGGTGAAAAAATATTTGCTGGTATTTCGGATACTTGTAATTTCTTAGAAGCCTGGCAACCACTCTCAATGAAAGTGCTTTTCCAAAGTCTGTGCCTATGGCTACTTGAAGAGGAAACAAAACATAGAAACAAAAATGAGAACTCCTTTATTTTGTCAAGTTTCAAAGAGCTACTACAAACCATGATGGATTTAGAGTTCCAAATTCATCTATCTATACAATAGAGAACAGAGGGAAACCTAAATATAAAAACTACTATTGTAGACGAACGTTTCAACCTAGAAGAACAAAATTTGGTGAGCCAAGTGGGATGTGTGTACTGATCATTACCACCAAGTATCATCAAGATTGGGTGAAAAAATATTTGCTGGTGTTTCGGAAACTTGTAATTTCTTAGAAGCTTGGCAACCACTCTCAATGAAAGTGCTTTTCCACAGTCTGTGCCTAGGGCTACTTGAAGAGGAAACAAACCATAGAGACAAAACTGAGAACTCCTTTATTTTGTCAAGTTTCAAAGAGCTACTACTATCCATGTTGGATTTAGAGTTCCAAATTCATCTATCTATATAGGCGAGAACAGAGAGAAACCTAAATATAAAAATTGCTACTGTAAACGAACGCTTCAACCTAGAAGAACAAAATTTGGTGAGCCAAGTGGGATTTGTGTACTGATCATTACCACCTAGTATCATCAAGATTGGGTGAAAAAATATTTGCTGGTGTTTCAGAAACTTGTAATTTCTTAGAAATTGGCAACCACGCTCCGTGAAAGTGCTTTTCCACAGTCTGTGCATAGGGCTACTTGAAGAGGCAACAAACCATAGAGACAAAATTGAGAAAACCTTTATTTTGTCAAGTTCCAAAGAGCTACTACAAACCATGTTGGATTTAGTGTTCCAAATTCATCTATCTATATATGAGAGAAAAGAGTGAAACCTAAATATAAAAACTGCTACTGTAGACGAACGCTTCAACCTAGAAGAACAAAATTCGGTGAGCCAAGTGGGATTAGTGTACTGATCATTACCACCAAGTATCATCAAGATTGGGTGAAAAAATATTTGCTGGTATTTCGGAAACTCGTTATTTCTTCGAAGAGTGGCAACCCCTCTAAATGAAAGTGCTTTTCCACATTCTGTGCCTAGGGCTACTTGAAGAGGAAACAAACCATAGAGAGAAAACTGAGAACTCCTTTATTTTGTCAAGTTTCAAAGAGCTACTATAAACCCTGTTGGATTTAGAGTTCCTAATTCATCTATCTATATATGAGAGAACAGAGTGAAACCTAAATATAAAAACTGCTACTGTAGACGAACGCTTCAACCTAGAAGAACAAAATTTGGTGAGCCAAGTGGGATCTGTGTACTGATCATTACCACCAAGTATCATCAAGATTGGTTGAAAAAATTTTTGCTGGTATTTCGGAAACTCGTTATTTCTTAGAAGCTTGGCAACCCTCTCAATGAAAGTGCTTTTCCACAGTCAGTGCCTAGGGCTACTTGAAGAGGAAACAAACCATAGAGAAAAACTGAGAACTCCTTTATTTTTTCAAGTTTCAAAGAGCTACTACAATCCATGTTGGATTTAGAGTTCCAAATTCATCTATCTATATAGGAGAGAACGGAGAGAAACCTAAATATAAAAACAGCTACTGTAGACGAACGCTTCAACCTAGAAGAACAGAATTTCGTGAGCCTAGTGGGATTTGTGTACTGATCATTACCACCAAGTATCATCAAGATTGGGTGAAAAAATATTTGCTGGTATTTCGGACACTTGTAATTTCTTAGAAGCCTGGCAACCACTCTCAATGAAAGTGCTTTTCCACAGTCTGTGCCTATGGCTACTTGAAGAGGAAACAAAACATAGAAACAAAACTGAGAACTCCTTTATTTTGTCAAGTTTCAAAGAGCTACTACAAACCATGTTGGATTTAGAGTTCCAAATTCATATATCTATATAGGACAGAACAGAGGGAAACATAAATATAAAAACTGCTTCTGTAGACGAACTCTTCAACCTAGAAGAACAAAATTTGGTGAGCCAAGTGGGACTTGTGTACTGATCATTACCACCAAGTATCATCAAGATTGGGTGAAAAAGTATTTGCTGGTATTTCAGAAACTCGTTATTTCTTAGAAGCTTGGCAACCCATCTCAATGAAAGTGCTTTTCCACAGTGTTTGCCTAGGGCTACTTGAAGAGGAAACAATCCATAGGGACAAAACTGAGAACTCCTTTATTTTGTCAGGTTTCAAAGAGCTACTACAAACCATGTTGGATTTAGGGTTCAGAATTCATCTATCTATACAGGAGAGAACATAGGGAAACCTAAATATAAGAACTGCTACTGTCGACGAACGCTTCAACCTAGAAGAAAAAAATTTTGTGAGCCAACTGGGACTTGTGTACTGATCATTACCACCAAGTATCATGAAGATTGGGTGAAAAAATATTGGCTGGTATTTCGGAAACTCGTTATTTCTTAGAAGTTTGGCAACCCCTCTAAATGAAAGAGCTTTCCACAGTCTGTGCCTACGGCTACTTGAAGAGGAAACAAACCATAGAGACAAAACTGAGAACTCCTTTATTTTGTCAAGTTTAAAAGAGCTACTATAAACCATGTTTAATTTAGAGTTCCAAATTCATCTATCTATATAGGAGAAAACAGAGGGAAAACTAAATATAAAAACTGCTACTGTAGACGAAAGCTTTAACCTAGAAGAACAAAATTTGGTGAGCCAAGTGGGATTTGTGTACTGATCATTACCACCAAGTATCATCAAGATTGGGTGAAAAAATATTTGCTGGTATTTCCTAAACTCGTTAATTCTTAGAAGCTTGGCAACCAATCTCAATGAAAGTGCTTTTCCACAGTCTGTGCCTAGGGCTACTTGAAGAGGAAACAAACCATAGAGAAAAAACTGAGAACTCCTTTATTTTGTCAAGTTTCAAAAAGCTACTACAAACCATGTTGGATTTAGAGTTCCAAATTCATCTATCTATATAGGAGAGAACAGAGGGAAACCTAAATATAAAAACTGCTACTGTAGACGAACGCTTCAACCTAGAAGAACAAAATTTGGTGAGCCAATTGGGATCTGTATACTGATCATTACCACCAAGTATCATCAAGATTGGGTGAAAAAATATTTGCTGGGATTTCGGAAACTTGTAATCTTAGAAGCCTGGCAACCACTCTCAATGAAAGTGCTTTTCCACAGTCTGTGCCTAGGGCTACTTGAAGAGGAAACAAACCATAGAGAGAAAACTCAGAACTCCTTTATTTTGTCAAGTTTCAAAGAGCTACTACAAACCATGTTGGATTTAGAGTTCCAAATTCATCTATCTATATATGAGAGAACATGGTGAACCCTAAATATAAAAACTGCTACTGTCGAAGAACGCTTCAACCTAGAAGAACAAAATTTGGTGAGCCAAGTGGGATTTGTGTACTGATCATTACCACCAAGTATTATCAAGATTGAGTGAAAAAATATTGGCTGGTATTTCGGAAATTCATTATTTCTTAGAAGCTTGGCAACCCCTCTAAATGAAAGTGCTTTCCACAGTCTGTGCCTAGGGCTACTAGAAGAGGAAACAAACCATAGAGACAAAACTGAGAACTCCTTTATTTTGTCAAGTTTCAAAGAGCTACTACAAACCATGTTGAATTTAGAGTTCCAAATTCATCTATCTATATAGGAGAGAACAGAGGGAAACCTAAATATAAAAACTGCTACTGTAGACGAAAGCTTCAAACTAGAAGAACAAAACTTCGTGAGCCAAGTGGGATTTGTGTACTGATCATTACCACCAAGTATCATCAAGATTGGGTGAAAAAATATTTGCTGGTATTTCGGAAACTCGTTATTTCTTAGAAGCTTGGCAACCCCTCTCAATGAAAGAGCTTTTCCACAGTCTGTGCCTAGGGCTACTTGAAGAGAAAACAAACCATAGAGACAAAACTGAGAACTCCTTTATTTTGTCAAGTTTAAAAGAGCTACTACAAACCATGTTGAATTTAGAGTTCCAAATTCATCTATCTATATAGGAGAGAACAGAAAGAAACCTAAATATAAAAACTGCTACTGTAGACTAAAGCTTCAAACTCGAAGAACAAAATTTCGTGAGCCAAGTGGGATTTGTGTACTGATCATTACCAGCAAGTATCATCAAGATTGGGTGAAAAAATATTTGCTGGTATTTCGAAAACTCGTAATTTCTTAGAAGTTTTGCAACCCCTCTTAATGAAAGTGCTTTTCCACAGTCTGTGCCTAGGGCTACTTGAAGAGGAAACAAACCATAGAGACAAATCTGAGAACTCCTTTATTTTGTCAAGTTTCAAAGAGCTACTGCAAACCATGTTGGATTTAGAGTTAAAAATTCATCTATCTATATAGGAGAGAACAGAGGGAAACCTAAATATAAGAACTGCTACTGTCGACGAACGCTTCAACCTAGAAGAAAAAAATTTTGTGAGCCAAGTGGGACTTGTGTACTGATCATTACCACCAAGTATCATCAAGATTTTGTGAAAAAATATTTGCTGGTATTTCGGAAACTCGTTATTTCTTAGAAGCTTGGCAACCCCTCTAAATGAAAGTGCTTTCCACAGTCTGTGCCTAGGGCTACTAGAAGAGGAAACAAACCATAGAGACAAAACTGAGAACTCCTTTATTTTGTCAAGTTTCAAAGAGCTACTACAAACCATGTTGAATTTAGAGTTCCAAATTCATCTATCTATATAGGAGAGAACAGAGGGAAACCTAAATATAAAAACTGCTACTGTAGACGAAAGCTTCAAACTAGAAGAACAAAACTTCGTGAGCCAAGTGGGATTTGTGTACTGATCATTACCACCAAGTATCATCAAGATTGGGTGAAAAAATATTTGCTGGTATTTCGGAAACTCGTTATTTCTTAGAAGCTTGGCAACCCCTCTCAATGAAAGTGCTTTTCCACAGTCTGTGCCTAGGGCTACTTGAAGAGAAAACAAACCATAGAGACAAAACTGAGAACTCCTTTATTTTGTCAAGTTTAAAAGAGCTACTACAAACCATGTTGAATTTAGAGTTCCAAATTCATCTATCTATATAGGAGAGAACAGAGGGAAAACTAAATATAAAAACTGCTACTGTAGACGAAAGCTTTAACCTAGAAGAACAAAATTTGGTGAGCCAAGTGGGATTTGTGTACTGATCATTACCACCAAGTATCATCAAGATTGGGTGAAAAAATATTTGCTGGTATTTCTTAAACTCGTTAATTCTTAGAAGCTTGGCAACCCATCTCAAAGAAAGTGCTTTTCCACAGTCTGTGCCTATGGCTACTTGAAGAGGAAACAAACCATAGAGACAAAACTGAGAACTCCTTTATTTTGTCAAGTTTCAAAGAGCTACTACAAACCATGTTGGATTTAGAGTTCCAAATTCATCTATCTATATAGAAGAGAACAGAGGGAAACCTAAATATAAAAACTGCTACTGTAGACGAACGCTTCAACCTAGAAGAACGAAATTTGGTTAGCCAATTGGGATCTGTATACTGATCATTACCACCAAGTATCATCAAGATTGGGTGAAAAAATATTTGCTGGTATTTCGGAAACTTGTAATCTTAGAAGCCTGGCAACCACTCTCAATGAAAGTGCTTTTCCACAGTCTGTGCCTAGGGCTAATTGAAGAGGAAACAAACCATAGAGAGAAAACTCAGAACTCCTTTATTTTGTCAAGTTTCAAAGAGCTACTACAAACCATGTTGGATTTAGAGTTCCAAATTCATCTATCTATATATGAGAGAACAGGGTGAACCCTAAATATAAAAACTGCTACTGTCGAAGAAGGCTTCAACCTAGAAGAACAAAATTTGGTGAGCCAAGTGGGATTTGTGTACTGATCATTACCACCAAGTATTATCAAGATTGGGTGAAAAAATATTGGCTGGTATTTCGGAAACTCGTTATTTCGTAGAAGCTTGGCAACCCCTCTCAATGAAAGTGCTTTCCACAGTCTGTGCCTAGGGCTACTAGAAGAGAAAACAAACCATAGAGACAAAACTGAGAACTCCTTTATTTTCTCAAGTTTCAAAGAGCTACTACAAACCATGTTGAATTTAGAGTTCCAAATTCATCTATCTATATAGGAGAGAAGAGAGGGAAACCTAAATATAAAAACTGCTACTGTAGACGAAAGCTTCAAACTCGAAGAACAAAATTTCGTGAGCCAAGTGGGATTTGTGTACTGATCATTACCACCAAGTATCATCAAGATTGGGTGAAAAAATATTTGCTGGTATTTCGAAATCTCGTAATTTCTTAGAAGCTTGGCAACCCCTCTTAATGAAAGTGCTTTTCCACAGTCTGTGCCTAGGGCTACTTGAAGAGGAAACAAACCATAGAGAGAAAACTCAGAACTCCTTTATTGTGTCAAGTTTCAAAGAGCTACTACAAACCATGTTGGATTTAGAGTTCCAAATTCATCTATCTATATATGAGAGAACAGAGTGAACCATAAATATAAAAACTGCTACTGTCGAAGAACGCTTCAACCTAGAAGAAAAAAATTTTGTGAGCCAAGTGGGACTTGTGTACTGATCATTACCACCAAGTATCATCAAGATTGGGTGAAAAAATATTGGCTGGTATTTCGGAAACTCGTTATTTCTTAGAAGTTTGGCAACCCTTCTAAATGAAAGAGCTTTCCACAGTCTGTGCCTAGGGCTACTTGAAGAGGAAACAAACCATAGAGACAAAACTGAGAACTCCTTTATTTTGTCAAGTTTAAAAGAGCTACTACAAACCATGTTGAATTTAGAGTTATAAATTCATCTACCTATATAGGAGAGAACAGAGGGAAACCTAAATATAAAAACTGCTACTGTAGACGAAAGCTTCAAACTCGAAGAACAAAATTTCGTGAGCCAAGTGGGATTTGTGTACTGATCATTACCACCAAGTATCATCAAGATTGGGTGAAAAAATATTTGCTGGTATTTCGAAAACTCGTAATTTCTTAGAAGCTTGGCAACCCCTCTCAATGAAAGTGCTTTTCCACAGTCTGTGCCTAGGGCTACTTGAAGAGGAAAAAACCATAGAGACAAATCTGAGAACTCCTTTATTTTGTCAAGTTTCAAAGAGCTACTACAAACCATGTTGGATTTAGAGTTCCAAATTCATCTATCTATATAGGAGAGAACAGAGGGAAACCTAAATATAAGAACTGCTACTGTCGACGAACGCTTCAACCTAGAAGAAAAAAATTTTGTGAGCCAAGTGGGACTTGTGTACTGATCATTACCACCAAGTATCGTCAAGATTGGGTGAGAAAATATTTGCTGGTATTTCGGAAACTCGTTATTTCTTAGAAGTTTGGCAACCGCTCTAAATGAAAGTGCTTTCCACAGTCTGTGCCTAGGGCTACTTTAGAGGAAACAAACCATAGAGACAAAACTGAGAACTCCTTTATTTTGTCAAGTTTAAAAGAGCTACTACAAACCATGTTGAATTTAGAGTTCCAAATTCATCTATCTATATAGGAGAGAACAGAGGGAAAACTAAATATAAAAACTGCTACTGTAGACGAAAGCTTTAACCTAGAAGAACAAAATTTGGTGAGCCAAGTGGGATTTGTGTACTGATCATCACCACCAAGTATCATCAAGATTGGGTGAAAAAATATTTGCTGGTATTTCCTAAACTCGTTAATTCTTAGAAGCTTGTCAACCCCTCTCAATGAAAGTGCTTTCCACAGTCTGTGCCTAGGGCTACTTGAAGAGGAAACAAACCATAGAGACAAAACTGAGAACTCCTTTATTTTGTCAAGTTTCAAAGAGCTACTACAAACCATGTTGAATTTAGAGTTCCAAATTCATCTATCTATATAGGAGAGAACAGAGGGAAACCTAAATATAAAAACTGCTACTGTAGACTAAAGCTTCAAACTCGAAGAACAAAATTTCGTAAGCCAAGTGGGATTTGTGTACTGATCATTACCACCAAGTATCATCAAGATTGGGTGAAAAAATATTTGCTGGTATTTCGAAAACTCATAATTTCTTAGAAGTTTTGCAACCCCTCTTAATGAAAGTGCTTTTCCACAGTCTGTGCCTAGGGCTACTTGAAGAGGAAACAAACCATAGAGACAAATCTGAGAACTCCTTTATTTTGTCAAGTTTCAAAGAGCTACTGCAAACCATGTTGGATTTAGAGTTCCAAATTCATCTATCTATATAGGAGAGAACAGATGGAAACCTAAATATAAGAACTGCTACTGTCGACGAACGCTTCAACCTAGAAGAAAAAAATTTTGTGAGCCATGTGTGACTTGTGTACTGATCATTACCACCAAGTATCATCAAGATTGGGTGAAAAAATATTTGCTGGTATTTCGGAAACTCGTTATTTCTTAGAAGCTTGCCAACCCCTCTAAATGAAAGTGCTTTCCACAGTCTGTGCCTAGGGCTACTAGAAGAGGAAACAAACCATAGAGAAAAAACTGAGAACTCCTTTATTTTGTCAAGTTTCAAAGAGCTACTACAAACCATGTTGAATTTAGAGTTCCAAATTCATCTATCTATATAGGAGAGAACAGAGGGAAACCTAAATATAAAAACTGCTACTGTAGACGAAAGCTTCAAACTAGAAGAACAAAATTTCGTGAGCCAAGTGGGATTTGTGAACTGATCATTACCACCAAGTATCATCAAGATTGGGTGAAAAAATATTTGCTGGTATTTCAGAAACTCGTTATTTCTTAGAAGCTTGGCAACCCCTCTCAATGAAAGTGCTTTTCCACAGTCTGTGCCTAGGGCTACTTGAAGAGAAAACAAACCATAGAGACAAAACTGAGAACTCCTTTATTTTGTCAAGTTTAAAAGAGCTACTACAAACCATGTTGAATTTAGAGATCCAAATTCATCTATCTATATAGGAGAGAACAGAGGGAAAACTAAATATAAAAACTGCTACTGTAGACGAAAGCTTTAACCTAGAAGAACAAAATTTGGTGAGCCAAGTGGGATTTGTGTACTGATCATTACCACCAAGTATCATCAAGATTGGGTGAAAAAATATTTGCTGGTATTTCCTAAACTCGTTAATTCTTAGAAGCTTGGCAACCCATCTCAAAGAAAGTGCTTTTCCACAGTCTGTGCCTAGGGCTACTTGAAGAGGAAACAAACCATAGAGAGAAAACTGAGAACTCCTTTATTTTGTCAAGTTTCAAAGAGCTACTACAAACCATGTTGGATTTAGAGTTCCAAATTCATCTATCTATATAGAAGAGAACAGAGGGAAACGTAAATATAAAAACTGCTACTGTAGACGAACGCTTCAACCTAGAAGAACAAAATTTGGTTAGCCAATTGGGATCTGTATACTGATCATTACCACCAAGTATCATCAAGATTGGGTGAAAAAATATTTGCTGGTATTTCGGAAACTTGTAATCTTAGAAGCCTGGCAACCACTCTCAATGAAAGTGCTTTTCCACAGTCTGTGCCTATGGCTAATTGAAGAGGAAACAAACCATAGAGAGAAAACTCAGAACTCCTTTATTTTGTCAAGTTTCAAAGAGCTACTACAAACCATGTTGGATTTAGAGTTCCAAATTCATCTATCTATATATGAGAGAACAGGGTGAACCCTAAATATAAAAACTGCTACTGTCGAAGAACGCTTCAACCTAGAAGAACAAAATTTGGTGAGCCAAGTGGGATTTGTGTACTGATCATTACCACCACGTATTATCAAGATTGGGTGAAAAAATATTGGCTGGTATTTCGGAAACTCGTTATTTCGTAGAAGCTTGGCAACCCCTCTCAATGAAAGTGCTTTCCACAGTCTGTGCCTAGGGCTACTAGAAGAGGAAACAAACCATAGAGACAAAACTGAGAACTCCTTTATTTTGTCAAGTTTCAAAGAGCTACTACAAACCATGTTGAATTTAGAGTTCCAAATTCATCTATCTATATAGGAGAGAACAGAGGGAAACCTAAATATAAAAACTGCTACTGTAGACGAAAGCTTCAAACTAGAAGAACAAAACTTCGTGAGCCAAGTGGGATTTGTGTACTGATCATTACCACCAAGTATCATCAAGATTGGGTGAAAAAATATTTGCTGGTATTTCGGAAACTCGTTATTTCTTAGAAGCTTGGCAACCCCTCTCAATGAAAGTGCTTTTCCACAGTCTGTGCCTAGGGCTACTTGAAGAGAAAAGAAACCATAGAGACAAAACTGAGAACTCCTTTATTTTGTCAAGTTTAAAAGAGCTACTACAAACCATGTTGAATTTAGAGTTCCAAATTCATCTATCTATATAGGAGAGAACAGAGGGAAAACTAAATATAAAAACTGCTACTGTAGACGAAAGCTTTAACCTAGAAGAACAAAATTTGGTGAGCCAAGTGGGATTTGTGTACTGATCATTACCACCAAGTATCATCAAGATTGGGTGAAAAAATATTTGCTGGTATTTCGGAAACTCGTTATTTCTTAGAAGCTTGGCAACCCCTCTCAATGAAAGTGCTTTTCCACAGTCTGTGCCTAGGGCTACTTGAAGAGAAAAGAAACCATAGAGACAAAACTGAGAACTCCTTTATTTTGTCAAGTTTAAAAGAGCTACTACAAACCATGTTGAATTTAGAGTTCCAAATTCATCTATCTATATAGGAGAGAACAGAGGGAAAACTAAATATAAAAACTGCTACTGTAGACGAAAGCTTTAACCTAGAAGAACAAAATTTGGTGAGCCAAGTGGGATTTGTGTACTGATCATTACCACCAAGTATCATCAAGATTGGGTGAAAAAATATTTGCTGGTATTTCCTAAACTCGTTAATTCTTAGAAGTTTGGCAACCCATCTCAAAGAAAGTGCTTTTCCACATTCTGTGCCTAGGGCTACTTGAAGAGGAAACAAACCATAGAGACAAAACTGAGAACTCCTTTATTTTGTAAAGTTTCAAAGAGCTACTACAAACCATGTTGGATTTAGAGTTCCAAATTCATCTATCTATATAGAAGAGAACAGAGGGAAACCTAAATATAAAAACTGCTACTGTAGACGAACGCTTCAACCTAGAAGAACGAAATTTGGTTAGCCAATTGGGATCTGTGTACTGATCATTACCACCAAGTATCATCAAGATTGGGTGAAAAAATATTTGCTGGTATTTCGGAAACTTGTAATCTTAGAAGCCTGGCAACCACTTCTCA